>NW_020650304.1:12287-312287 GCF_003573695.1 Papaver somniferum
AAAAAAAAAAAAAAAAATTTGCATCGGTCAAGAATGAGTTCTTTTTCTTTATCTTAGATGTTTTTGCATCGATGAGTTTTTTCTGCTGCCAAGTTCTAGTAGAATAAGGTTTGAATGTGCTATTCAAATTTTATTGAGATTGTTGAATCTGGAGGCATATGTCCAATAGGGATATAACATCATCTTTTTCAGAGTGTAGCCGGACATTCTTGTGTTAAGGACAGCACGTTGAACATGTGCCTCAATCTACCATTACCGGTTTCTTCTTCTATGGTGTTTAACAGGGATGTTCAAGACATCAACAGTTGAATCGCAGAGGACACAAAAATCAGATAAGTATCTCTAATATTAATTAGTTGTTTGATATTTTCAATTTTAATTGTTATTCCCAACAATCGGGTTTAATAACTAGGACCAGTAAACTGGAGCATTGGTCTAATTTTGCGAACCCTAAGAAGAAAAGATCCTTACGGTGGATAATTGGCAAATTGTCATTTCTTGTTTCTTTGGTTAGCCAAACATATCAAACGTGTTATTCTATAAAGTGGAAACTAAGATTTCCATCCGGTAGCTGTTCGATAACTTTCCTACGAGAAATCCTTTTCGTTCCAAATTTGATACCAAAAAATTAACAGGGGTGTATTGGATTAGGACTTATATGAATAAAAATAGATAATAGTTTACCTGAATCTAGTAGATTATAATGTTTTTTAAGAAAATCTTATAGATTCTTATAGATATATATAATTTGGATTATAACGGATTAATTTAGATTTATAAAATTAAAGTGGATTCATTACCAAATTGCTATAGTATAATTGAAAAAAATCCAAGGTCACCATGTTGCCTTTTTCAGAAAAAAAATACATCCATAAATTGAGGTGGTGGCGGTGGTAGGTGATGGTGGTTGATGGTGGCGGTGGTTGTTGGTGGTGGTGGTGGTCTGTGGCGGTTATTAGTGGTGGAGGTTCTGGTTGTTGGTGTGTGGCAGTGGTGGTTGTTGGTGTGTGGTGGCGATGGTTGTTGGTGGCAATGCTGGTTGTTGGTGGCCGATGCTGGTGATTTGGTGGTGGTGATGGTGTTGGTGTTACTGGTTGGTGGTGTGTGGTGGTGGCGACAATGATTGGTAGGTGGTGGTGGAAAAATATAGCTTGATGTGATAGTAAAAAAATTGACCATAAGAATCCATCAAACTCTTGTGGTTTAGGTTGAGATTGATATGAGATAATAACACACATATTTTGCCTACAAATATCCATAACAATCCATATTTATCTTGGCCCTTAACTATCCTAGAAAATCTTAAATAAATTGAATATCATGGATATTTGTGGAATCTAAAACAATCCTAATTGAATATCATGGATATTTAATGATTCCTTATGTATCCTAATTGAATACCAAGGAGCTTTTAGGATTGTGAAATATCCTTGTAAATTCTAATCCAATACACCCTTGTAGTATTGTATCTATCGCTTTGGTTTTGTTTATCTAGTACTCCAGTACTATCATTTACGCCCCTTATTAGGCTGAAAACTTAAATTTATATGTTGGGTAGAGCTCATAAGTTAAGTTTCTGATTGGTCTCATGATCTAACCATGTCGACGGATTTCTGACAATTTGTCTTGCATCTCCCAGTTGCAGGTGCTCGATTCCTTGGTCATCAGAATGCTACTGCATATCTGGTACCTTCAAAAGTGTATCAACGTTTCGAATTGATGCTTGAGTGAAAGAGTTGACGGCAGCAAGCTACATCTGGTCTAGATACTACACAAGTGTATCAGCGTTTGGACTTGATACGCATGCTAAAGAGCTGACAAGTGACTACCGGAATCAATTAGCATTCGCGCAAGGAATAGGTCTGTGTGTTCCGTTCATCGGTATGTGTTAAAGTCTGCGGACATCCAACTGAAAACCAATTGGCAATGAGTGGATTGGCCCTTCATATTATATTTAAGTTAATTATGTAATTACTAGCAATGTGGGATTATTGTCCTTCCACACGCCCCCTCACGTGTAAGGCACGTGCACCTACGTACGTCATTCGGTCACAGAGGACAAAATCGGGCCTAGCTTTGATACCATGTTAAAGTCTGCGAGCATCCAACTCAAAACCAATTGGCAATGAGTGGAGTGGCCCTTCATATTATATTTAAGTTAATTATGTAATTACTAGCAATGTGCGACTGTTGTCCTTCCACAGTATGACTTTACTCAGGTACAAACATATGGTTGTTGACTGCCATAATTAAATGAGGGAACAGGTAAAGTTAGACGGACTTTATTGGGGTACGAGCTATTTTTGGATATTTATAATTTTATATCCAGCACAATATAGTGCGCAATCCTATGTTGTTGTTATTCCAAGGTTTGTTAGGATATCTGAGTAAACGGAACCTCTTGGTTGTTTATGGGTAATATTCCATAATGCATATTCCTCGATTTGATGTCTAGGTCAGTGTGGTCACTGATACTAAGCGTGGGGGTCAACATCGTTCGTATCTGCCAATGCACTGTTTGTGAACAACTGTTTCTAAAATTTCGATTGTCCACAATGAAATTTGTGTTAAACTCGGTCAGAGACTATTTATGTTTTCCATCTGGATCCCACGATATATTTAGATTTATTGGTTGGTAATGTGTTTATGCTTGTGTCTATATTGAGATGTCTGTCTGCTGGGGAGAGAGTAGTCTCAACTGCCGTTTAAGGTTCAACTGATACGAAAGGGAAGTTAAATGGTGGCTTGATGCTTAGAAAACTAATGAGTGCATCATCTATGAATTAAATTAGTTGAGAACGTAAAAGAAAGAATTTGTTGAATAAATAATTCTTGGTGATCTTTTGACTCAATTATATAGTTGCAACGTTAAATAAGTTTAAACGTTGGCCTGGCTAAACTAAGCATTACATAGTCATGGAAAGCTAATGAACTTTTACTTCCTTATTCTAGTTCATCTTGAAACTGTGCCATTTATGCTAATGACAAATTTGTGATTACTAATTTTGGGTATAAGTATAAATTAGTCAGGTGAACAATCTGTGTGCAAAGATGAGGCGGTGGGTGCGGGACAGGAACACTTGGTTGCACCAATTAAAGTGTGTTCTCCGTCAACAATATCATACATGGCAGTATGAATAAATTAATGCGCAACTCATTTTCTTCGATATTCATGCAAAGGTATTGTGGAGCTCACGTCAGGTATCAACCCCCATCTAGAAAAAATGCCTTTCGTTGCATTTTTTATTTTGAGTTGTGTGAACTTCAATCTTGGAGTAAGAATTGATAAATTATGGTAAATAGTCTAAAACCATTTTCTGTATGATTGTCGTTGAGAACTCTAAATTGGGATGGGGTTTCAACTACATATAGAAGATAATATTCGGTTTATCATGTTGATTTACTGTACTAAATGCCACTTTGGACTTGCTGAGAGCAAGGTTTGAGCTTAAATAGTTTTAGAGAAAGTACTTCAAATGTGGGGGACCTTTTGGCATGTTTGGACCAGTTTGGTGGCATTTGCATTTGTAGGCTTTGTTAAGTTAGACGCATGTTTACATTCTTGTATCATTTTCGAATACTACTTCCGTGAGTCAAGGAATGTGAAGTTTGTTTTAAGAAAGCATATTCGTCCGATCTTGTTTTCGTAAGAGAAATCAAGATAATCCCCTTGATTTGTTTCATTCAGTGTATCCATAGTGTTCAGTAAATGCCAGTAATCACTTATGTTAAATTTGATTCTAACCTCACTAAGTGTTGGGATAAGATCTGTGATCTTTCAATCCATGTACCTCGGGAGGTATATGAGGAAACTTTTGAGGTAATCATGTCCTAACTCCTAATAACAATAAATAATTTCCTAAGTAACTGGAATGCTTATAAGTGACCGATCATGTACGATTGGAAGTTATACAAGAGAGGAAGTCAGTGTTGATGCTTAACTTAGAGAATCTATTGGTGTAATCTATATTTAGACTAATTATGAGCCTTCATATAGAATCTCTTGTAAACGACTTATGGAAATAAGGTGAAATATGTGGTCTAGAGAGAAGAAGTAATTTTAAAGATTACTTTTGCATATATTTCACATGGCAGGAAAATCAGATGATTAGGCATTAATTATGTGTCGATGTGTAATGGTACGTTTTGAGAATGTATCCTTGAAATGTTAATCAGATGTAAGACGAACTACAAGGTTTGGAGAAAATGAAGTGTACCCGATACAACTGATTTTACATATATATTTGTATAAGTTTAGATACTAATCTTATTGATTGCCTTCATTGTGATATATCTTTTGATATGATAAACATGTTTTACATCTACTAACAAATCAGTGTTGTTTAGGATTTGACAGAAAACTAATATGCGGTTGACGTGGTCTAAAGGATCGGTAGGGAATCAAAATAATTTTTGAGGATATAGTTTCTGTCTAACGTATTTAGTATGTGTTGTAAAACAGATGTGCATGTCCGTGTTTACCTTGGGAAATAATAGGGATGCTCTGACTAGAGGACCAGAGATTGGAATGCATGAGGTATATATTTAATTTCAAATATGTGATATATATTGCACTAACCTTAATTTTGAGGAAGCTGTAAAGAATGTACTAGTGAATAGTACTTGTGTTTTTTATATGCTTTACAACCACTTATGAAATATGTGATATTTACGATTTGACTGAAAGACCAAGTTGGTTGATATGATCTAAAGGACCGAACTGAACCAGAAGATATTCTGAAGGAAATGGCCTTTGTCAAACTCGATGAGTTTAATGTGTGTTGTAAATGTGCAGTATATCAGGTGTATACAAATACATTAGTATCTCAAAAGAATTACTGGGATGATCTGATCAGAGACATGTGATACTAGAGGTACATCTTAAATTGTGTATACATATTGTACTGACCTTAAGAGATGTTGTTGTTTCAGGATAAAGAAAAATCTAAGCCTATGTGTGTACCCTCTTAAGGAGTGTCTATCTAAGGAAGTCCTTAAAACAGACATGATGAAATTGATTTTTTAAGAAATCATAGTTCGTGCGCTTTAACTCAAGCGCAAGAGGAAGAAAAATGTATATTAACATATGCTTCTTAGAAGATATTTCTCTGTGACCGAAGCCTGCGGCCATCATACTCTCTAAATGAAGTAATTTTTATAGACTTAATGAATTCAATAGAAAATTAGTGATCCTTTGACGAAAAGATTATCTAGAGAGATAGTTTGTAATTATATATCGAGGGGGATGAGACTTAATCTCATAAGAGATCTCATAAGAGCATCTCCAATAGAGGGTGAAGGTTTTACTTTTTCATGACACATAGGATTCTAGACCCTCATTTACATTGAATTCATCTCCAACAGCGGGTCCTATTAAGTAGGAAGGATGTCAAAATAAATATGAAGGTCTTTGAGAAAGTTTTATTTAGACCTTGGGAATGACCTCCACGCGTCATCTTTTTAACCATATTTTAAATTTTTACTTTTAAATTATTTTTTCTAAACCAATAGAAAAAAAAAGGAATCAATTTTATCATTATCCAAAAAAACAAATCCTCAAAATAAGACCCACACTGTTGGAGATAGTCCATGATCAAAGCATTTTTATTTTTTCCACATACGTATGACCCCATAAATAAGGATCAAAATAAAAACTCCATGTAGGATTTTTAGCACCCACTGTTGGAGATGCTCTAAAATAAACTTGCCATGAATGATACTCAACCTTGCTGACTGGAGATCCCAAGATCAAGGTTTTGAATGAGACAACAAATTTATGGTGGGTAAAAGTAAACACTATCAGAGAATTATATTCTCTGTCCCTTCCCTATGGTGTAGACGTGATAATGTGACTGCATGTGAAGGATGCCTTTTAATAAATCTTAATGAGTTGTATAGTTCAACTTAAGATTGAAGTGAGGTGTAGTTATAAACACTCTTGATGGAACTCACCTATCTGAATGAGGAAGTGGGTCGCTTCCTAGGAGAATTTGAGCCGATTCTTGAGAGCATTCTGAGAAACGGGATACGTCCAGGGAAAAAATGGACACAACGGCATGAGCTTGGCAGCAACCTTGGAGATATCATGTGTGATTATTATCGCGAGTTACACTAAACGCTAGTAGTTCAAGACATCGCGTTCACTGTCTCTAGCCAGTAATTCCGGTAATCTCTCACTAAGAAAAGGTTCAAGGCCTCATGGACACCTCTGTCTATAATGGTATTTCTTGTTTTCAAGTGATTTTCGTTTTTATTGATATTAAATTCATTTGATGAAAAGGAGTTTTATGGTCTTGGTATTGCTAGTTCTTAGTACCTAAAGGTAACTAAGGGTTCAGTGGCTCATTTTCACTTTGGTGAATAAAACCTTTAGTTACATAAGGGAACTAAAGATGAAATCTCTCGATGCTACTATGATTTTTGAATCGATAGTATCACCCTGGGGTCAACACACTTTTGTGTGTAGGAGAGCACTTTTGAATGGCTAGTATAAGCTTGACACAAAAGCCGGTACATTTGGTAATTTCCGGTTGTGGTGTTGGGAAATGGGTTTACCAAGATCTATCAATGTGTTTCCATGTTTTATTGGGTTTTTCATTCATGTGGGGATTGTTGGAAAAATAAAGTTTATAGTGAACGAAAATTAATAAGAATAAAACGTTTTTCTAAAGAATATAATACCTTCCAAATTTATCATCAAATCTTTAAGAGATATATATTTTCATTAAATGACAAACTTAATTACCATTGAGGAATTTCCTTATTTACATAAATTGGTTTTCGACTAAGTCTAAAGGAAAAAAAAAAAGAGAATTTTTGCATCGGTCAAGAATGAGTTATTTTTCTTTAGCTTAGATGTTTTTGCATCGATGAGTTTTTTCTGCTGCCAAGTTCTAGTAGAATAAGGTTTGAATGTGCTATTCAAATTTTATTGAGATTATTGGATCCTGGAGGCATATGCCCAGTAGGGATATAGCATCATCTTTTTCAGAGTGTAGTCGGGCATTCTTGTCTTAAGGACAACATGTTGAACATATGCCTCAATTTACCATTACCGGTTTTTTCTTCTATGGTGTTTAACAGGGATGTTCAAGACATCAACAGTTGAATCGCAGAGGACACAAAAATCAGATAAGTACCTCTAATATTAATTAGTTGTTTGATATTTTTAATTTTAATTGTTATTCCCAACACCGGCATATGGCAACTTTTCTCTATTCGACTTTATATTCTCCATAAATTTTAAGATTATCCTGGGCTATATTGGATAAGATCCTATATACCTTGAAAATATTATAATAAGATGACTATGTAGATAAAAGCATCTCCAAGCGTTGGTAATAGTCAAGTCAAACATGATATATGTATACACGCGATAACGGAAAATGCTAGGTTTACCTGACCGGATATCCTGATAAGAAATCCCGACTAAGATAATGTCGCGGATCCACTTTTACCCGTTATAAATCCCAATGTTTAGAGGGCTTTCCAAGACTGTCAAATCTTCTGTCGGAAATTTTTCCGGGGATAACTAAAAGTACTGCAATAAGTACCATGAATTGTTTATTTTATTTTATTTTCTTGTAACTATTGATTTCAATTGTTAAGCTAGTTGGAGAGAAAATTTTGTCGGTTCCACATGATTGAATTTTGGTGTAACCATGTAATAGGCTTGTGGAAGTTGGTCGACCGTAACTTGTACACGGCAAGGAAATAACAACACGATGTTGTCACTCCCCCTTTCATAATGTTCTACCTTGTGTGTTCTTTTCCCTTCTTTTTAAAATTAAGTTATTCAGTAATATATTAGCCTAGCTTGAACACTGAATTAATAAGGGACTAAATGTAAGACGTGGTGGCTCATTTCAAAAGGGGGAAGGACTTGGGCCAATTGAATTAAGCTCTAGCTAAAAGTTTATACGTCCCAGCTAACTGCACAAAAACAGGAAGACTGTGTGTATCATCACTCCTTTGCTGATGCCCAAGAAAACAACCTTCTCTAGCTCCGATTCTACGGCCTTTAACCTAAGGAGAAGTAATTTGAAACTCATTCACATACTGAGATTGTAAGATGGGATATTTAATGTTTTGTATCCGGCAAATGACCAACATATTAGTATGGTACGCAACATTTAAAAAATTAAGAATTGGTACCTGGATCCGTTATTGACTGTCAAGTTAAACGGCTGATCAAACAATCTGTTTATTAAATAATTAAAATAATTAATAATATTAGTTCCTTAACTGTGTTAACTCACCGTTACAAAAAAAAAAAAAAAAAAAAGTTAAATCATTACACATCTCTCACACTTTCTCTACCACAATTTTCTTATTATCTGTTCTATGTCCTCTTATTCACGATAACAGCCACATATTTTTTCAAGTTTTCCAAACGACCTGTTATCTCAAAATACCGTCGACAAAAATTTCGGATGACTATTGCAAACCTTCTCAAGGTGATAATACTGATTGCTTCGTAGAGATCTAACTACACCAACAAGAAATATTCATCAAAACAATTTCCATTCATCTCTTCCACCACAACCAGCAACACTCACCACTACCACTACCACCACCACCACCACCACAATCGAGTAAATGATTCCCGGATAAAACCCATCCCTAAGTTCACATATTCATACCTGATTTCAAATCCTCATTAACCAATTAACAATAAAATAAAAAAAAACAAATATAAATAGAATTCAATCAATCCGCATTTTAAGAATCCCCTTTTCCAACTCAATCAACAATAAACAATCCACACTCTTCAAAACCTAATTACCTCTGATTGAACCCTGAGAAGATTCAACAAATCAATCAATAAAAGATATAATCAAAATCCTATATCAAATCAGAATTAATGTATATTCAGATTCAGAAAAAATGAAGAAAGATTAAATTAATAAGTTATTATATATGAAATCAAAGGTTAGAGTTAGAATTAGTTGAGAACTTTAGTGTAAACATAGAAAAGGAGGATTCGTAACTGGTTCACGAAGTGATGAGGAGTTTTCCCTTTTTCTCTGTTGTTGAAGTTGCGGAAAGACGAGAAGAAGATGAAACAAAAATGGGTTTTAGGGTTTGATTAGAGATTGAATGATTGTGTCCATTTATTTGGGTGCCCGGTTCAGATTCGGGCACGTATAACCACTATAACCAGACGTTAGGACATGCATGGTCATTGTTATAATTTTTAAGGCTAACATGATAATAGGATATGTTCTATTCCGGAAGTTATAATTTAGTTAAGTCAACGCATTGACTTATCATTCAATGACGGACCGAGGTACCAACTCTTAATTTTTTAAATGTTGGGTACCAAATCAATGTATTGGTTATTTACCGGGTACCAAATATTAAATATTCCTTGTAAGAAATTAAGATTACGCTAATCAAGTTCACGTCATCCAGGCATCCGTGTGAGTGATACTACATTTTTTGTAGTCGACCAATGGCCTTAACCATTACAACGCACCGCAAAGCCCTTCCTGAAAATTCTTAACACTACTGAAATTTAATAGTAGAAAATAAAGTACAAAAGTAGCAACATCATTTGAAAATAAGTAAAGCAAAGCAAACAACGATTATATATTCCTTTGAGATCCCATCAAAGAGATTCTTTTCCATACCATTCACAGACTCACAGTTGAAAATTATACATAATTATCTGACAAACTAAGAAATTTATGAAAACTCAATAATCTTTGGACAACTGTTATACCCCTAAGCCTGCTTTTGTTGGTTCAAGCTAGTTTCATGGAGAACTTACAACTGATGACTAACAATATCTTAATGGCATCTAAAACATCTCAACAATTACTACTTTGCGGTAGACAGTCAACCATCTAGCGGTACACAATGACTTCCATCGATATAAAACCACATGAAAGTATAAAGCTGAATCCCCCAGTAATGCTTTGAAATTTTTTGCCAAATCTTTTGTAGATACACAAAATAGGCTCGCCACGTGGCCACAGAAGAAGACATGAAATAGGACTGAAGAATCTAACCCAAAGATCCCGGTCCGTGATTTGTCAAATCAAATGTCAGAATTACCTCGCCTTAACTAGTAACACGAAGCACGGAGAGAGAACTTCCTAAAGCGAAGTATTTCGCATAAGGAATCTAAGACACAAACGAATCAAATTGGAGTACCCAACAAGACACTAGCCACGAAGTAAAGGTTGGCGAAATAAGGTTACTTGGCTTTCCAGATAAGTGGCGAAGTCAGTAAATTATGGAGCAATAAAAGAGACAGCTGTCCCGACAAACACCCAAAGTTTTCAGCGAAAGAAGGCGAAAACCTTATGGAAAAATGATCTGGGCGAAGTATGAAGCATCTCCACGAGATCCGGACGAAGTAAAATGAGATGTACAACATTAAGGTCGATTGGTCTATAAATAGGCGTCCTTGGGAAATGTGTGAGGTCAGATTCTTTGGAGAGAGGGGAGAGCTTTTCTTAAAGTGAGAGATTAGGGTTTCCTTGTACTCAAGGACTTGTACTTTCATTACTTGGAGTGGTTAATCAATAAAGAATTTCTTATCCAAAACCTTTATGATGTCTTAGATCTGTTTCTTTTCTTACTTGGGTCTGCTACTGGATTTCCATTAGTTACATTTTGGCGTTCAGAAACAGGGACTTAGATCGGGTATTCATCCTCATCTAAGAGTTTGAGAAAGGTTGAAATTGTTTTAAAATTGTAGAAGTTAGAGATCTTGGTGAGTTGTTTTAAAATTAGGGTTTTGTAGATCTTAAACGATTCATTCGTAGTTAATATTAGAAATATAGGAGAGAGAGAGTAATCTTTAAGTGTTACATCGTAGAGCGGAAGTAGATTTGGAGATACCGAACCAAGGATCAGTCGATGGCCAGAACACCAGATCGAGCGAGGCACTTGATAGCGACGAGAAGAAGCAAACGTTTAAAAGCGAAGAGAGGAGGAAGAATGGAAAGGGGATAAACATCGGTTGCGAGAGAAAGACAAGGCGTGAATCGACGGCGGAATAATCAGACCGTTAAAGATAATTTTAGGGAAGGCTCAATACACACTACTGACACGGACACTGCTGGAGAGGAAGAAATGACCCACGAGGAGTTGGAGGAAAACATTGAAGAAGAACACATGACGTTGGAGAAACTAAGGGAGACACTTCTCCTTGAACGAGAACGAGATAGGGATCTAGCGGAGCAACATGCCCGACTGATGAGACGAAATGCTAGGTTGGAGCTACAAAATCGTCAACTTAACAAAGAAACAGAATCTGACTCCATGGAGTCGGAAGGAAACACGATATCTTCTGGAGAAGAAGGGCCCCAACGGAGGAGATTTTCCCAGAAGGACGACGGAGGAGATCGATGAAGGATACAATGAAGAGAAGGAAGTGAAAAAATGGATCTGAGAAAGGCGTTGGAGGCGACAAGATGGTAAGATCAAAGACGGAGATACGAAGAAGAAAGGAGGAACGAAGATGAAATGAGGCGAGAGGAGGAAAGGCATACGATGTAAACCGGAGACACGAGGAAGCAATCAGATGTGTGGAAGGAAGGCTTAGCGTTATGAGAGGCGACCATCACGAAGGAAATGGAGGAAACCTTAACCAAGAGGTCTTGAATGAGCTACGAGATATGAGGACGCTGATAAACAATTAGCGAAGAGGTGGGAGGGTGCAACTAGCAGAGGTGATAGAGGAGGCAGATAAATCACCGTTCACCTATGAGATAATGTATGCGGACATTCCTGAGAAATGCGTGTTGCCGACATTTTCAAGCATATTCAGCGGATTGGAAAGTGTTACTCTATCATTTATACAGTGGGGAGGGTGCAACTAGCAGAGGTGATAGAGGAGGCAGATAAATCACCGTTCACCTTGAAGCAGTATACTCTATCATTTATACAGTGGGGACGAAACGACGCGGTACTCGGTAAATATTTCCCAGCGAGCTTGACCGGAAAAGCGTTGGCGTGGCTCGATGGGCTACCAGAAAGGTCGATTTCCTCATTTAAATACATGCAAAGAATATTCCTAACAACGTACATAGGTAACAACCTGATAAGGCCAGGAATCGAGACCTTGTTCAACCTAAGGCGAAGACCAACGGAGAGTTTGCTAGGACTAGTAACGAGATGAAGGACAGTGTGTAGCGAACTCGCGGGACGAGTTGATGAGAAAATCTTTATCCTAGCCTTCATCAACGCCTTATTCCTGACCGATCTGTTGTACACCCAAATATTCATAATCCGGAACTCATTGCCAATGAATGAATGAAGGGAGTACCAAGAGGAGTACATTGCGTTGATAGACACATTTTTGTGTCTGAATTGTCCTTAGTGTATCTATTGCTAGTGCTTTATTTTGTACTTATTGTGGTGTTTTTATGTTTGTGTAGGTGTTTTTGGAGACATACACTTGTGCGGAAAAAGTTGCTCAAAAAGTGCCCATCTGCTATTCGCACCCAAATTTATCCTCAGCACCCATCTGCTATTCGCACCCCAGAAAAGGATAGGGGCACTTCATCTTCAACATTTCAAAAAAAAAAATTGGCGGGAAAATATTTTCATTCACTGGCAGATTTTTCGATCGGATTTTGGAGGAGTTTTTGTGCGATTCAATCGCTGAAACTTTATGGGTAGTTGTGATATGTCCTAACAGAGCTGGTATGGGTGTTTGTTTCGATCAAATTTGGCTGAAAAATCCGTGAGAAAAAAACAGGGAAGCACGTGCATGAGAGGAACAGTTCACGGGATTGCATGAGTTTTGGAGAATTTAAACGTGTTCTGCTCATGTTTGATGACTCGAGCAACACTTTGGACCTTGACAAAGATAAATAAAGAGATTTTGCATATATATAGAAACGCGTGAGAAGCTAAATCAGGGAAGAAAATATTCCTAGAATATTTTCTTTACTGCCCGAGTTCAATGAAGAATATTGAGAATTATGGAGTGATTAAATGAGGCTGATGAGTATAAATAGATTGCTGGGATCATAGAGAAGGGGGACGGAGAGTTTGGGGTCGAGAGGAGAGCTCAGGAGGCGTGAATCAAGAGTTTTCAGAACTATGTTTCTGCTGCTGCACCAAGAACACGAAGAACAAAAGACCACCAGAGGAAGTCGTTTATCAACAGTGAAAACGACAGCCACACGGGGGTCGCAGAGTTACAACAACAGCAGTTCTTTTCTATCGTTCTTTGTAACAATGTTTTACAACAATTATAAACGTTACAAATACCCAATTTTCATCAGTTTCTCCATTTCATCCTTTGTACACCTACTTTGAGCAAAGAAATCAACTTTTGAGCGTGTTTCCAACATCATGATCAGCTAAACCCAATCCTTGGGGTTATGGAGGAAGCCATTGTTTCGGTAAAAGTGATATATTTCTATTAATTAATTACAACAACTTTATTATAATTTTTGCATTGAACTAAAAATTGTTTATATGATTTTGATTAGTTAGGTGTATTTTCTCTTGATAGAATATGCTTGCTTTAGGATTTTGATATTCTATGCTTGGATTAACATCTATTCTTTTGGAAATCTACATGTCTAGGCAATACTATTAAAATCAATTTGAATGTTGAGTTGCATAATTATTATTTTATTAAATCACTAATATCAACCAATGGTGGAATCCTAGCCCTATTCTCTCCATAATTTTCACAACATCTTTTTAATTTAGTTCGTTATTTTTATTTATTAAAAAAATCTAAAAATCCGCTTTCACAAGTCTTGAACGAATCATATTACTACAACAACTTTGAAAACACATCAAATTTTTGGCGTCGCCGACACGGACTTTTCTTTAGGCTAGAGATTTTAGATTTTCTTTAGGTTTTTATTTTATTTGTTCTTCTTTATGTTTTTGGGTTTTTGTCTTTTTCTTACAGAATTCGGAATTTGGAGCGAAAGAAAATTTTGCCAAAGCTTTTGGTGAATACTTAAAGACTTCGAGTGAAAGGCAAAGCGAAAGGAGCGAAAGAAGAAGATTTTTTTTATTTTATAAAAAAAAAGAGAGAGACATTTTTATTTTTTTTTAGACTTTCTTTTTCTTTTGCACTTTATATTTTTGGACTTTGGACTTTAAATTTTGGGACATTATTTTTAAACCCTACGGAAGGGTAGATTAAATATAAATTGTTTGCAGAGAAGGACGGTGATTACGATATCACCTCGGCCCCTCGGGTTCGTACATGACATAGGAGTCGTGGCCTGAGTCGACTACAAAAGTTCATCCCTCGTCTGGTACGGGAGATAAGTTTGTCGAAACACTCGTGAATCCCCTGTTAGCGAGTTACTGTCTTCCTTCGTATGCATATATGTTGAGGACTTGAAAATGGATGCTTTAATTTCCTAGTAAAGGGCAAGGACTTGCCATACAAGATAAGGGTTCGGATTTCATCATTGTTCTCTTCTTGCCCGCCTTAGGAAAACGACACCAAACGCAAACTTAAGCCTAAAATTTTGACTAGAACAAGACTGACAGGGTAACGAGCTTAACAGGAAAGTCATTCGAAAAATATTGGTTACTCTTTTAAGCATACTTCGAAGTTCTTGACGGTTTTTGTAAGTTGAATGCGTGACTGCGCCGCCTTGTAATACCGGTGAGGCCTTGGGTATCAAAGCTCCACCGAGCTTCCCTCGCCTCTATTCAATTTACTTTAACTCGGATTGATTCCAGAATGGTTTTCTTAAATTGTAATGAATTCCCGTTCGAAGGATTAGAAGCTGGTCTAGAAACAATCTAAGTGGAGCCATCATGCTTTTTTTTTGCTAGAAATAAGTAGGTTTGCTGTGCTGGAGTCAGCCTTGTTTGTGTTTGCATAGAACATCCCTTCCTTTTTAGGGCTTTTCTTTTTGATTTTTTTTTCTAGTGTATGCCCGAAGTTTTTAAACGGGCTTGGAAAAGAAACACTCTCGGTCGTTTGATTAGTCAAAAACCTAGTAGTTCTTCTTGTAAAGGCGGGGAGCTCGAAGACTCTTCTTTTAAGAACCCCGTTTTTGGAAACTTCAGTTTTGAGAATCTGTCTCGTGAGGAAAGTACCCCTAGTACTCCTAGTCATTTGGTAGTGCCAGAAATGACAACTTTGAAAGCTTTGCTAAACCCAACTAGGACCTCTCGTCCGTCTTGTATCAAGTTAGCTTAAACCGAGGCAAATTATGAAATGAAACCTGGGACTTTACAGATGCTCCCAATGTTTTTAGGGAAGGAGAATGAGAACCCCCATTTTCATGTTAGGGAATTTGAGGAAGTTTGTAGTACTCTGAAAATTAAAAATCTAAGTGATGATGCGTTGAAACTTAGGTTGTTCCCCTTTTCCTTAAAAGATAAAGCCAAATCTTGGCTGTATAGTTTGGACTCTGAGTCAATTGAAACCTTTGACCAACTTACTTCTGCCTTTATACATAAGTTTTTCCCAATGCATAAAACATCGTCTATTAGGACATAAATATGTACTTTTTCCCAACAAGAGGGAGAATCTTTATATAGGTACTTAGAAAGGTTCAATGACTTGATATCTCAATGTCCTCATCATGGCTTGGAGAAGGTTAGGTTAGTTCAGATCCTCTACGAGGGTTTATATTATTCAACAACAACCATGGTTGAGTCCTTATGCACATGTGGGTTTGAGAATAAAACTGTTGATGAAGCGGTGACATTTTTGAATGAAATGGCCGATAAGACTCAACAATGGGAAAATAGTAGGGAACCCCAGAAAACAATTCTTCTAAGTAGAGGAAATGCTAATAGGGTAGAAGGATCATATGAGTCAGATGCCAAGATAGCAGATATAGCCAAAAGGTTAGAAGCCTTAGAATTAGGTCACTCTAGTGGTAGTAGTGGTAGAAATGAGCCTTTTTGGGAAGGCCATGCTGTTGAAGAGCAGGCCAATTCTCTTTATAACAACACTAGGTTTGATAACCGACAGAAGTTTGACCCATATTCAGAAACCTATAACCCTTGCTGGAGAAACCATCCAAACCTTTCTTGGTCCAAGGGCTAGAATCAAGGTCAGTCTAGTAATGCTCAGGTTCCCCCAGGTTTTGGCTATACTAAGAATCCTTCAGCTCCGGCACAGTTTCAGATCCGTTCAGATAAGAAAATCATGAGTTTAGAAGAGTCTCTGGCCTTGTTAACTCGGAACACTTTAGAATTTCAGCAATCGGTTGCACAAGGATTATATGAAAATAAAAAGATGGTACAAGCTAACTCTCAGGCTATTTCCGAGTTGAAAACCCAGGTTACTCAGATAAATGAGACATTGAGAGAAAAAGGAAAGTTTCCTAGTCAACCACAACCCAACCCTAGGGGAGTCCATCAAATATCTTTAGCTGGTGAGAAATTATCAAACCATGTGAACTCGATAACAACCCTTAGGAGTGGTAAAACGGTAGACAATAAGGTATCCATGCCTAGTGGACATACTGTAGTTCCACCTTCTACTTCCCAAGAGGAGCCCGTAAACGAGGAAACTGAAACAGTCTCTAACGATTCCCAAGAAATTCCTGATAGGTCTACCTTTGTGCCTAGAGCCCCATATCCACATTTGTTAGCCCCAAAAAAGAAGGAGTCGACTTTCAACGAGATAATGGAAACATTTAAGCAGGTGAACATCAACATTCCGCTATTAGCAGCAATTAGGAAGATGCCTGCTTATGCCAAGTTCCTTAAAGATATTTGTACACGAAAACGTAAGCTTAATGTCCATAAGAAAGGTTTTTTTATCTGGTCAGGTAAGTTCCATTCTTCTGAAATAAACACCCCCTAAGTATAAGGATCCTGGATGCCCCACCATGTCTTGTGCGATTGGTGATCACATGGTCTATAAAGCTTTACTTGACTTAGGAGCTAGTGTTAACTTACTCTTGTATCATGTATATGATAGACACATTTTTGTGTGTACGTTGTCCTTAATTTCATGTATTTATGGTGCTCGGTTTTTGTACTAATATTGTGTTTTTATGTATTTTTAGGAAATAAACATTTTTGGAAAAATTGGCTCGAAAAAGTGTTAAAGGCAACCCGGAGGACATTTACTATTCGGAGCTGCGTTGAGAGATTATCCTGTCACGAGTTAGAATCAATATATTTCGACAAATATGCATGTTGGAACACGTCAACACTAAACAGACGCGTGATAAGTTAAAACAGGGAACAAATATATTTTCGTTTCACTTACTGTTGGTGTTACTGTGGGAAATATACGTGCAGAAAAGAAAAAAATAGGGAATGTTTCCCGAGAATAATATTCCTTCACTGTGAAGATTTTGAGGAGTAATTGGAGATATTTTACAGCTCATTCATGCGTGCAGAAAAGAAAAAAAATAGGAAATTATTACCGAGAATAATATTCCTTCACTGTGAAGATTTTGAGGAGTAATTGGAGATATTTTACAGCTCATTCATGCGTGCAGAAAAGAAAAAAATAGGAAATTATTCCGGAGAATAATATTCCTTCACTGTGAAGATTTTGAGGAGTAATTGGAGATATTTGTGGTTACTGATGGGTTATAAATAGCTCCTGAGATGTAAGAGAAGGGGGATGAGTGATTAGGGAGTGATTAGGGGAAGAGTTTTAAACACCCGATTTTCATCATTTTCTCTCCATTTTATCTTTGTAAACAATTTTTGAAGCAATGAACAAATATTTTGAGCGTGTTTACACAATGATGAGCTAAACCCAATCCTTGGGGCTATGGAGAAAGCCGTTGTTGCGGTAAAAGTGATATATTTCTATTAATTAATTAGAACAACTCTATTATGATTTTTGCATTGAACAAAAAATTGTTTATATGATTTTGATTCGCTAGATGTATTTTCTCTTGATAGAATATGCTTGCTTCAGGGTTTTGATATTCTATGCTTGGATTAACATCTATTCTTTTGGAAATCTACATGTCTAGGAAATACTATTAGAATCAATTTGAATGTTGAGTTGCATAATTATTGTTTTATTAAATCACTAATATCAACCAATAGTGGAATCCTAGCTCTATTCTCTCCATAATTTCCACAACATCTTTTAAATTAGTTCGCTATTTTTATCTATTAAAAAAAATATCTAAAAATCCGCTTTCACAAGTCTCAACGAACCTTTTTACTACAACAACTTGAAAACACATCAAATTTTTGGCACCGCCGACGCGGACTTGTCTTTAGGCTAGAGTTTTTAGATTTTTTTTTTTGTTTTCATTTTTATTTGTTCTTCTTTACGTTTTTGGGTTTTTGTCTTTTTCTTTCAGATTTTGGAATTTGGAGCGAAAGAAAATTTTGCCAAAGCTTTTGGTGAATACTTAAAGGATGGAGTAAAAGGCAACGCGAAATGAGCGAAAGAAGAAGATTTTTTTATATAAAAAAAAAGAGCGACATTTTTATTTTTGTAGATTTTTATTTTTTTTAGACTTTCTTTTTTTTTGCACTTTATATTTTTTAAATTTTGGACTTTAAATTTTGGGACATTATTTTTAAACTCTACGGAAGGGTAGTTAAAATATAAACTGTTTGCAGAGAAGGACGGGGATTACGATATCACCTCGGCCCCTCGGGTTTTTACATGACATAGGAGTCGTGGCCCGAGTCGACTACAAAGGTTCATCCCCTGTCTGGTACGGGAGGTAAGTTTGTCGAAACACTCGCGAATCCCCTGTCAGCGAGTTACTGTCTTCCTTCGTATGCATATATGTTGAGGACTTGAAAACGGCTGCTTTAATTTCCTAGTAAAGGGCAAGGACTGGCCATACAAGATAAGGGTTCGTATTTCATCACCGTTCTCTTCTTGCTCGCCTTAGAAAAACGACACCAAACGCGAACCTAAGCCTAAAATTTTGACTAGAACGAGAACGATAGGGTAACGAGCTTAACATGAAAGTCATTAGAAAGATATTGGTTACTCTTTTAAGCATACTTCGAAGTTCTTGACGGTTATTGTAAGTTGAATGCGTGACTGCGCCGCCTTGTAATACCGGTGAGGCATTGGGTATCAAAGCTCCACCGAGCTTCCCTCGCCTCTATTCAACTTACTTTAACTCGGATTGATTCCAGAGGGGTTTGCTTAAATTGTAACGAATTCCCGTTCGAAGGATTAGAAGCTGGTCTAGAAACAATCTAAGTGGAGCCATCATGCTTTTTGTTTGCTAGAAATCAGTAGGTTTGTTGGTGGAGTCAGCCTTGTTTGTGTTTGCATAGAACATCCCTTCCTTTTTAGGGCTTTTCTTTGATTTTTTTTTCTAGTGTATGCCCGAAGTTTTTAAACGGGCTTGGAAAAGAAACACTCTAGGTCGTTTGATTAGTGAAAAACCTAGTAGTTCTTCTTGTGAAGGCGGGGAGCTCGAAGACTCTTCTTTTGAGAGCCCGTTTTTGGAAACTTCAGTTTTGAGAATCTGTCTCTTTGTGAGGAAAGTACCCCTAGTACTCCTAGTCCTTTGGTAGTGCCAGAAATGGCAACTTTGAAAGCTTTTAAACCCAACTAGGACCTCTCGTCCGTCTTGTATCAAGTTAGCTGAAACCGAGGCAAATTATGAACTGAAACCTGGGACTTTACAGATGCTCCCAATGTTTTTAGGGAAGGAGAATGAGAACCCCTATTTTCATGTTAGGGAATTTGAGGAAGTTTGTAGTACTCTGAAAATTAAAAACCTAAGTGATGATGCGTTGAAACTTAGGTTATTCCCCTTTTCCTTAAAAGATAAAGCCAAATCTTGGCTGTATAGTTTGGACTCTGAGTCAATTGAAACCTATGACCAACTTACTTCTGCCTTTATACATAAGTTTTTCCCAAGGCATAAAACATCGTCTATTAGGACACAAATATGTACTTTTGCCCAACAAGAGGGAGAATCTTTATATAGGTACTTAGAAAGGTTCAATGACTTGATATCTCAATGTCCTCATCATGGTTTGGAGAAGGTTAGGTTAGTTCAGATCCTCTACGAGGGTTTAGATTATTCAACAACAACCATGGTTGAGTCCTTATGCACAGGTGGGTTTGAGAATAAAACTGTTGATGAAGCGATGGCATTTTTGAATGAAATCACCGATAAGACCCAACAATTGGAAAATAGTAGGGAACCCCAGAAAACAATTCTTCTAAGTAGAGGAAATGCTAATAGGGTAGAAGGATCTTATGAGTCAGATTCCAAGATAGCAGATATAGCCAAAAGGTTAGAAGCCTTAGAATTAGGTCATTCTAGTGGTAGTAGTGGTAGAAATGAGCCTTTTTGGGAAGGCCATGCTGTTGAAGAGCAGGACAATGCTCTTTATAACAACACTAGGTTTGATAACCGACAGAAGTTTGACCCATATTCAGAAACCTATAACCCTTGCTGGAGAAACCATCCAAACCTTTCTTGGTCCAAGGGCTAGAATCAAGGTCAGTCTAGTAATGCTCAGGTTCCCCCAATTTTTAGATATACTAAGAATCCTTCAGCTCTGGCACAGTTTCAGAACCCTTCAGATAAGAAGATTATGAGTTTAGAAGAGTCTCTTGCTTTGTTAACTCGTAACACTGTGCAGTTTCAGCAATTTGTTTCTCAAGGTTTAGAAGAAAATAAGAAAATAGGTTAGGATAACTCTCAGGCTATTTCCGAGTTGAAAACCCAGGTTAGTCAGATAAATGAGACATTGAGAGAAAAAGGAAAGTTTCCTAGTCAACCACAACCCAACCCTAGGGGAGTCCATCAAATATCTTTAGCTGGTGAGAAATCATCAAACCATGTGAACTCGATAACAACCCTTAGGAGTGGTAAAACGACAGACAATAAGGTAGCCATGCATAGTGGACATACTGTAGTTCCACCTTCTACTTCCCAAGAGGAGCCCGTAGACGAGGAAACTGAAACAGTCTCTAAGGATTCCCAAGAAATTCCTTATAGGTCTACGTTTGTGCCTAGAGACCCATATCCACATTTGTTAGCCCCAACAAAGAAGGAGTCGACTTTCAACGAGATAATGGAAACATTTAAGCAGGTGAACATCAACATTACGCTATTAGAAGCAATTAGGCAGATTCGTGCTTATGCCAAGTTCCTTAAAGATCTTTGTACACGAAAGCGTAAGCTTAATGTCTATAAGAAAGCTTTTTTAGCTGGTCAGGTAAGTTCCATTCTTCTGAACCAAACACCCCCTAATTATAAGGATCCTGGATGCCCCACCATATGTTGTGCGATTGGTAATCACATGGTCGATAAATCTTTACTTGACTTAGGAGCTAGTGTTAACTTACTCCCGCATCATGTATACACCCAACTAGGTCTTGGTAAGTTGAAACTGACTAAAATGACACTGCAATTAGCTGATAGGTCTGTCAAAGTCCCTCGTTGTGTCATAGAGGATGTTTTGATTGAGGTTTATAAGTTTATTTATCTTGTGGATTTCGTTGTTCTAGACACCCAGACTGTTCAGGACCCAAGTCGTCAAATCCCAGTGATTTTAGGTCACCCATTTTTAGCCACAGCTAACGCTGTCTTCAACTGTAGGACTGGGCTTATGAACATATCCTTTGGTAATATGACCACTGAACTAAATGTCTTTAATGTTACTAGACAACCTTCTGAGAATGATGATTTAGAAAAAGTGAATATGATTAGCACTTTAGTTCAGGATTTGGTTCAGGATAATTGGCTTGACACTTTACTGGTAGATTCTTTAGATGATTTTGAGGAAACCATTCTCTTAGATCAGATATGTGATCAATCTTTAGAAGAAGCTCTTGAGTATTTTAAAGATTCTATGGACCTAGAAATTCAGGCAATAGTTTTAGGTTTTTTCTGAGAATAATGATGACCCTAAGTTTGGGGGTGGAGAACTAGAAGAATCTCTTGAGTATTTTAAGGACTCTGAAGATCCGGAAATTGAAGAAATAGTTAGAGGTTTGTCTCTGAACCCTAATTTGGGGGTAGTGATGGTTCTTGTGATTGTATCGTATCCCTAATTAGAGTCCCTAACTTGGGACTCGAGCCTTGTACATCTGAGATATTACTTGAGTCTTTTCAGACTCCGTAACCCGATCCTCCTGATACTGTCCAGGAGGTAACCCAGGTATTAGAGTCCCGTTTTTCGGATGAATTTATTTATCGAGACACACATATGAATTTCAATTACGTGCCGCAGATAAACCCAGTTGTCTTGACAGAAACCTTAGATGAGGACGTAATCCTTCTTTTCATTTTTCTGAATCAGTGCAGTTGTCTCATACTGGTGTCAGCTTTATTTGGCTTTATGGACCCACAATTGTTTCGACTGTTGATATATGACTTTGGAAGGTGAAAATCCTTTTTGAGGTATTTGATGTCTAGCTAAAGACTTTAAATTTAGCATTTCTTGGGAGGTACTCATGCTTACGGTAATATCCTTCCTTATTTCTTTTTTCATCCATCAAGTTGTAACAGTTTTTTATTGTTCATTTCATCTTTAGAACATTGAGGACAATGTTAGATTTAAGTTTGGGGGTGGGGAAGAAACTTTTCGTTAGCTCTTAGCTGCAACAAATAAACTCCAGAGCCTAGAAATTTATGCTTATTAAGGTTGGCACTAACCAATCTAAGTGGATGGGAACATCTTGGTTGTAGGAGTTGAGGAACCAATCTGATTAGATGGAAACATCTAAAGAGTCTATTCATAAAAGCACAAAGCTCAGGTGTTAGAATTAAAAAAAAACATGGTAGTTTCGCCACATCTCCTTGAATCCTAATCTTTCTGTTTTTATTTTTTTAAGTGATTTGGTGGGGCACACGATTCAAGTTGCTACCTTTGCTAGGGTGGAATAGAGTGATTGAGATACCAACATAAAAAAAATGAAAAAAAAAAACGAGAGACTAGACCATTAGACCAACCAGAATAAATTCAATAAAGTCGACCACTGGTGTCCTTGTATATGCCAGTTGTGTTGACCTAGAGTTAGGTTTATCGAACACTTTTCTCCTTGTATATGCCAGTTGTGTTGATATTAGTCAGACCGGTATCTCAGTCCATTAGGATAGGTTCACCTTGGCAGAGGCCTTTAGACAAATATGGGAAACACCGTTCACTTTTAACCATCTCTTTATCCATCTTCTTAATCTTTCCATGTGATTGGTTGACTCCGGTTATGATGTACAGAAAATATCTGAGTAGAGCTCTGTCACTTATATATGAATTTTAGTATGTTGAGTGCAAACTCGTGTACAACAATTGGAATTTCGCATCAGGGTACTTCCTCCTGTAGTCAATGAGAGTATGCCAACCAAGGAGATTCTTTAGTGCCTTCCAAGGTTCTGCGTAGATAGATAGGGTCTCGAGTAAAGGTTTTGTGGGTACACCTCTGGTAAACCCTTCAGAGATAACAATCCGCCACTAGGGCCACCTAGTGGTTTAACGGCTTGCTGCACGTGCTAAGTGTAGTCATTTTTATTTTCTATATTAGATTTGCTCGAGGACTAGCAAATAATAAGTTTGGGGGTATTTGATAGACACATTTTTGTGTCTGAATTGTCCTCAGTGTCTCTATTGCTAGTGCTTGATTTTGTACTTATTATGGTGTTTTTATGTTTGTGTAGGTGTTTTTGGATAAATACACTTGTGCGGAAAAAGTTGCTCAAAAAGTGCTATTTGGACCCCTGGAGGACATTTTCTATACGGACCCCAGATTTGGATAAGGGACACCTAAGGTTACGCGTAGACCAAATTCATCCTCAGCACCCAAATTTATCGTCAGTACCCATCTGTTATTCGCACCCCAGAAAAGGATAGGGGCACTTCATCTTCAACATTTCAAAAAAATATTTTGGCGGGAAAATATTTCAATTCACTGGCAGATTTTTCGATCGGATTTTGGAGGAGTTTTTGTGCGATTCAATCGCTGAAACTTTATGGGTAGTTGTGATATGTCCTAACAGAGCTGGTATGGGTGTTTGTTTCGATCAAATTTGGCTGAAAAATACGTGAGAAGAAAACAGGGCAGCACGTGCATGAGAGGAACAATTCATGAGATTGCATGAGTTTTGGAGAATTTAAACGTGTTCTGCTCATGTTTGATGACTCGAGCAACACTTTGGACCTTGACAAAGATAAATAATGAGATTTTGCAGATATAGAAACGCGTGAGAAGCTAAATCAGGGAAGAAAATATTCCCAGAATATTTTCTTTACTGCGCGAGTTCAATTAAGAATATTGAGAATTATGACGTGATTAAATAAGGCTGAGGAGTATAAATAGATTGCTGGGATCATAGAGAAGGGGGACAGAGAGTTTGGGGTCGAGAGGAGAGCTTAGGAGGCGTGAATCAAGAGTTTTCAGAACTCTGTTTCTGCTGCTGCACCAAGAACACGAAGAACAAAAGACCACCAGAGGCAGTCGTTTATCAACAGCGACAATGACAGCCACACGAGGGTCGCAGAGTTACAACAACAACAGTTATTATCTATCGTTCTTTGTAACAATTTTTTGCAACAATTATAAACGTTGCGAACACCCAATTTTCATCATTTTCTCCATTTCATCATTTGTACACCTACTTTGGGCAATGAAATCAACTTTTGAGCATGTTTCCAACATCATGATGAGCTAAACCCAATCCTTGGATCTATGGAAGAAGCCATTGTTTCGGTAAAAGTGATATATTTCTATTAATTAAATACAACAACTCTATTATGATTTTTGCATTGAAATAAAAATTGTTTATATGATTTTGATTAGTTAGGTGTATTTTCTCTTGATAGAATATGCTTAATTTAGAGTTTTGATATTCTATGCTTGGATTAACATCTATTCTTTTGGAAATCTACATGTCTAGGCAATATTATTAGAATCAATTTGAATGTTGAGTTGCATAATTATTGTTTTATTAAATCACTAATATCAACCAATGGTGGAATCCTAGCCCTACTCTCTCCATAATTTTCACAACATCTTTTTAATTTAGTTCGTTATTTTTATTTATTAAAAAAAAATCTAAAAATCCGCTTTCACAAGTCTTGAACGAATCATATTACTACAAAAACTTTGAAAACACATCAAGCGTTGGAAGAGAAGCAGAGGCAAGTCAGCGAACTAACACCAATTCCAGCAAAGGAAGAAATTTCAAGGCTATTACCAAGAACAGTACATGTCGTGGAGGATGCTCTGAAATTTGAGAAAGAGGACCTTCAACACAAGTTCCGGAAAACTTGTAGTTGTGTCAAGCGGAGACCAGAAGTGGATCAATCAGCAGAGGTATGAAGAGTCAAGACGAAGGAATTATGAGCCTCGAAGCCATAACACAGGATATCAGCACAGAAGCAATCAAGGACCTAGGGTTGGAGAGCGAAGACCAAATGCACCGGCCTTTGAAGATGTAAATATTCCTAGACTTAATACAACAGTGGAGAAGGTATGAGAAGCGATAGTGCTGACAGAAGAAATTCCGCCCCACCAAATCTGGGAAGAGAACCACCTTCGAGTACTAGGAGTCATGAGTTTTGCAGGTATCATCGGATTCAAGGAAATCACACGAAAACTGAATTGTAATTCGATAATACATTCATCCAAGAGCATTCAAAATTTCCATGATAATATACTCAAAAGAGTGCATAAGAGAGACTTCGAAGGGAATGAGATATTCAGTGTGGCGAAGAAGGGGCCATTAGAAGAGTGGCAAAAGAGGGAGATTACATTCTCAGCAAAGGATATACCAGAGGGAGGAGATTAACACACAGATCCATTGGTCGTAACCTTAAATTTTGGAAAATACTCTAGGTGGGAGGATGACGAAGTCAAGAACTTTTGGGCAATAGACAGAATCCTGGTGGATACGGGGAGCTCGGTTGACATCCTCTTTTATTATGCATTTAGAACCATGGGGTACAAAGATTCAGACCTCGTACCATCGACATATAATATATATATGGGTTCAACGGGGTTGCGTCAAAGCCGAAAGGAGAATTAGTCGTAAAGATTTTCGCGGGCGAGTTGGAAACGAAAGTTACTGTTTTTGTGATAGATATAGACTCACCTTATAACGCTCTCATAGGACGGCCATGGATACATGGAATAAAAGGGGTTGCATCCACATATCATCAGACCATACAGTTTCTCATCCCAGGCGGAATTGGAGAGATCAAGGGAGATCTAAAGGATGCATGAGATTGTATCGAAAAAGATGTCCACAACTATGATAAAAAATTGAGAAGGAAGATATAATAAAAAAAGAAGGTATGCAAAGCAAAAAGAGCGGAGCAACTGATGGTGTTCACCATTGAATAAGCGAGGAGCAGATTGCAACGCAGAAAAGCATGGAAGAGGCAGATAAGGTAACGATTGTCAATGAAAGGGATCGTGAGAAAACTACGGAGAAGCAAATCCAAGTTGAGATAATGCAAAGTGGAAAAACGAAAAAATAGCTGAAGGGAGCGAAGTAATGAGAAGCGAGAAAGAAACCCCCATCGCCAATGAAAAACGAACCCCGCAAGGCGGAACAAAGAAAAACAACTCCAATTGCAAGAAGGTGTCAATACAAGTGGTTGAGAAAAGAGTTTAATTGCCCGGACATTCTGGTAAGAAAAATGAGGCATGCGACGAAGACAAGGAGATGGAGCAATTAAAGGAGGAGCTCTACCAATAAAGACGAAGGAAGGAAGACTTGGTAAGAGAACGAATAAGTCTAGAAAGGCAAAACGAGAAGCTCTTGATTAAGAACAATCAACTAAAAAGAAAACAAACGGAGCGTAACACCCAAAGGGGAGAAAATACTTCGGGAAAGAAATTGGTAACTGAAGGACGACATGAGTATTGGCGAGATAGACAGGGGCGGGGGAAAAAAAGATGAACGAGAAGATTTGAAAGAGCCATAGAAAGCAGTAGGAGGGAGTTCGGTGAAAATGAATATCGTATGCAACAATTATTAATGAAAAGGAGAAAAGGCGCATCAAGCAGTGACCCTGTAACAAGGAGAAAATCTGGAATGCGGGAAGAACCAGAAATGATGAACAAATGTGCGAGAAGTGAGACAAGCAAATCATAAATAACAACACTACTTTCGTTGAAACAAAGGGAAAATGAAAGCTCGCGAAGTATTGCGGCAAGGTGGGATGCGATTTTCAAATAACTCAAGGGAAGGCTATCAGAAGAAGATTTCGTATGATCGTTCATCTATGCACTGTCATCCAGACACCCCTTATCTCCATGTTGTTCAAAATCAGGAACGAGGTAAAGATGAAGGAGTTGAAAAGGTACCAGTATGAGCATATCCGCTTGGAAGAAGAACGCTGATATCAAAGAAGAATCGTGGAAACAAGAAAATGTACTTGTGAACTTATCATTTGGCAATGTATCAGATTTACAAAATAATAACACTGATATGTTGAAGTTTGATGAACCGAATCAAGGATACAAAATTTCATAAGGCATTCGAAACAAAACAAACCGCAACACAGGCAAGTAAGACCTCAGATATGGAGGAGAATAAGACCCACGAAATAAATGTTTTATAGGGAAACTTAAACCCTTCGCCTATGAAGGCTGGGAATCCACGGCATGCACCCTACTTCGCATGAAAATTCAAGAGGAAAGACCTAATGCATGTCGTGAACAACTCTCAGAAAGGAAGCTAGGGTAAATGATAAGACCTATCCACTGAGGGTCCCTTTTATGATGGCCTTCGGTAAGGAGTGCAAAGTATGACTAAGGTGCCGACGTATTCGGTTGAGCTGCGGGTGCCTGGGACGTCTAGAGCGTTACCGGCCATGACCGTATGGCAAGTCTTGGCTACAATGTACTCGATCCCAAAGAAACCTCACTTAGGGTGTGACTTCGTAACCTCAAAGTTATATTGGTGAAGGGGATAAGAAGTCACGAAAACAACTGAATGTCGTAATAAATTGATGGGAGGAGACCAACATGCATGTTAGGGTTAACCTCCTTGAAGGGGCAATCAGAGGGATGACACCCTCCAGATTAGGGAGTTGCGTGACCAAAAAAGACGGCAATGCCATGGGGCTAACATTCATGGGAGTGGCTAGGCTTGTCGCATTGAAGCGAAATTGGGATTCAAGAAAATGTTAATAAGAGGTAGATGGATTATTATTTGAAAGAATAATAAGCGCATGATACCTCGTCGAAGTAATATCCTTCAAAAAGGATGAGGAACAATAAGACCTTAATTAGGAGGCACAATAAGACCTTGGAAAGCAACACATGAATGAATAACAAAAGAACAATGTACAAAGAAAAATTATCATGAAATGAGTAAAAAGACAAAGGAAGGCAAATGACAAAGGTTAAGCCGAGACAGTAAGGACAACATGAGAAGCATAGGAAAAAATTAAAGAAGGAACACATAATGAGGTAAGTAACAAGATTCAAAGCTTGTGCGCGAAGTCAACATAGCGAGATACCAACCTTTCATTTTCATACCTCGGAAATACACAAAAGAATAAGAAGCAAGTATATACTTTAAAATTTGTTATTCTTTTGAGTATTCCCTCAGCGAGTATATACTTGGCGAATTGAAAAATCATAATATTCAACAAAAATATATTAAGAATATATGAAAGGAGTCAAGATGTTTTTCCCCCCAAGCTTGGGAGCGCCCAGATAAAGAAATTGTTATAATAACTAAAGTTGAAAACATGGGAGAAGGGAAACTAAGATTGTTGCTGAAGAGGAACGCCATCAGTAACTGTAGTCTCAGGAATTTCACCACCAACCCCACCAAAACCAGCACCATCATCTGCACCAAGGTTCGAAGGTTGTCCCAGAGAACTCGTGGAAGCAAAGGCATCCTTGGACTCTTCCTCCTCGATCTACGTCTCGCTGGATTTTTGTTTCTCGTCACCTCCAGTGATCCTCTCTTCTCCATCAGGGATATCTCCATGGTTGACTGGTTTCTCGTCGTCAGAAAAGACTTCCAGAGGAAAAGTAGGATGAGGAATACATTGTTCGTCACAGAAGTTGTTGAAGAGAGAGACCAGGTGGTTCTGGGTATTCTTGTTGATGAGAGAGACCAGGTGGTTCTGGGTATTCGACAATTCAGTACACATACACAAAAAATTGTTGGATACGTAACCGGTAAGTTTCTTACGATTTCCGAAGGTATTGCTGCCCTCCATAGATATAAGGATCTCTGTGTCGATACATATACTTTCACGTCTGAAGTGATAACGTTTAACCTTCTTTTCAGATACTTAACTGTTGTTTCATTAGGATTCCCGTTATGTATAGTCAGCCTTTGCAGCAACTGCTCTAAAAGATTTGTGTTATTTAGTTGTTCATCTTATTTTTCATTCTCTAGATGAACATCAACCCATAAACTAACTATCAATTCGTCATCCTCCGGAGTTAAACCCACCATAATTAAGAAAGAAAAGTGTTGTAGATTATAACTTAGACAAAAATAAGTGTTTATTTTTGAAGAGGGAGAAGAGAAGAAAGTTGGTCGAACTAATGTGTTCATTAGTAAACAATATGTGAATCCTTTATACATGGTGAGTATACATATGCATACACTGTACAAAGAGATTTCAGGATAAGTATACTAATCTGTATATTGTTCAAAGAGATTTAACGGATATGTATACATATCCATATACTATACAAGGACTTTTAAATGATTTAAACCATATGCCATCAAATATAAACCTTAATCATTTGCATACATAACTGAATCCAAATAAAAATTTAAAGTCTGGTATTACATATGCATGTAACATTCGAAATCTTAAAACACAACAACAGTGAAATACATCTTATGCCTCAACATCATCAACATCATACATACCCGCATCATCTTCACCGCCAGAATCCTCATCATCATCGTCCTCCTCATCGTCATCGTCCACATCATCGTCATAATCCTCCTCATCGCCAGAATCATCATCGTCATCTCCATCATGTTCATATTCGTCTCCCAAATGTGCGTCTCCATATACATGCTCAACTGCATGTTCAAAGTCATCTGGGATTTGATTATTGTAATCTCCATAATAATCAAATGCTCCATCTTCGTTTTTACCAGGAACTACTTCTTTTTCTAAGTTTGTATCTTCATAATCTCCTTCTGATGATGGAAGTACCACGTATCCATATCTTAACCCTCCAAACTAGACAAGTCCTTTTCCAGGCCTCCTCTACCAGGACGCGCATCAATGTGCTTGACAAGATCATTTCTTAGTTATAGGTGCATTGCTAGGTTTTTCAGAGATGACATAAATACACGACCATTATTGGTAGGTTCCGGAAGCGGAACATGAAAAACTCTGCCCCAATCCGTATCCCGACGTTCATGCTCGATAATCATGTTGTGTAAAATAAGACAACATTTCATAATTAGGTTCAAGTCAGATTGATGCCAATACTTACATGGAGATCCGACAATTGTGAATTTATCATGAAGAACTCCAAAAGCACGTTCGACATCCTTTCTTTTAGCCATTTGATACTTGTTGAATCTCACATAGTCGGGAATGTCCAATGTCCGAGAGAAAGCTTGTACAATTGTAGTCAACTTTGGATAGATACCATCGTCTAAGAAATAACCCATATTGTAGTGGTGACCATTGATGACATAATTGCATGAAGGTGCTACACCCTTTATCATGTTAACAAAAAGGGGTGAGTTTGCCAACACATTAAAATCGTTGTTTGATCCAGGCATTCTAAAAAAAGCATGCCAAAACCACAAATCGTATGATGCCACCGCCTCTAATACCAAACTACTCTCTTTATCTTTACCCCGGTATGTTCCTTTCCAAGCTACCGGACAATTCTTCCATGGCCATTGCATACAATCAACACTACCAAGCATTCCAAGAAAACCTCGGTCCGCATTCTCTTGTAGCAACCTCTGAACATCTTCGGGAGTGGGTTCACGCAAATATCTTTCTCCAAAATCATGCAAACGATCTGGAAAAATCTTTTTAGATAATAGTATATTGTGGTGGCACCCATACGAGTGTAATCATCAACACTGTCAGCTGGTGTACTTTTGCATAAATATTTCATCACGGCAACTAATTTCATATGCGGAGAATGCCCCATAGTACCGGTTGCATCTGGACGTTGTTGCCATTCTGGATCAACTTCAAGCAATTTTCCTTATAATTTCTCGAATAAGTCTTCCCACATGCCTAGACGTTGTTTGAATTGTCTTGAGGTATAACCATTTCCAGGCGTAAAATAATCATTCATCATTTTGGCATCATGCCACACTCGATCACGCGTTATTACACTGCGTGTCTGTACCTCCCTTGGTATATGTTTTCTAATAATACGCAATCGTTCATCCAAACATAGTTGTGTAAACATTAGCAAAGCTTTCTCTTCTTCATCACTAGAGAAAACCAAATAGATTCCATATTTAACTCTGACATAAGCACGCATTAGACTCATTATGCACCTTTGCAAACAACAAAAACAATATCGATTTGTGTATACTATACATAAATAAAAGTCAAACAATTTTCTACATTGATATTCTAGTTTACAAACATTTCATTCAATATAAATCCAGAAACCCAACAATTAATCATGGATTTTTCACTACATATATGTTTTAATTACATTATTGAATTGCATACTACATACCTAACCAACCTAATATCTACAATTTCGTCAAAATCAAATTTGAAATCAAAATCAAATTAATTTGAAACCCTAACATTAGAATCATTCACCTTAGATGATTTTTTGGATGAAATTCAAAATTGAAGAATGGATTTGTTTCACCTCGGAGTAACGATCAAACCCTTTTAATTTAATTCATCGAATCGCAATGAATTAATATGAAAATCGAAAGGGGGTAATAGGGGTTTGAAAGGGTTTTGAGAGGATGAAAAACTAGAGAAGAAGAAGAAATGGGGAGCCCGAACTCGCTTCTGAAGACTTGAACCTATAATACGGCTACTGAGTAGCCGTGTCGCACTATTCATACGTCTACCGAGTAGCCGTTCCGTGTAGGGAAGGGATAAGAAACCACCATAGTGAGGTTGGCTTCGTTGTACTATCCCTTCCTTATATATGAGGGATAGGAAAGGGATGGAGTGCACCGTAATGCTAGCTCTAAGAAAGGGAGTAGTATGTTATTACTACTCTATATTTCATTACATTAATTAAAGTTGACAGACCACTCGGCTATTTATTGCCATTAGTATTGGGTCGGTAGTTAAACAGGGTATACACGTGTTTACATCTCAAGGCTTACTTATCAACTAAGATGCTGATGTTTATCTAGTTTAGGCGGTTAATAATTAATCCTTAACCAATAAATAAATCCCGTGTTTACAGGATTGTTCCAGATCAATAGTGCGCCACCACACTAGACTTGTTCACATAACACGCTGGATATTGTTTGCATATGACACATAATTCACTTTAGGTTAGTAGATAAGATTCCCATCATTCGGAAATTATTCTTGTTGCCGATGTCACTTTGTAATATAGTGGTAAATTCATTGGCAACGATGCTAATGATTTTGACTTGAGTTTGAAACTTATACTTGAGTTTGAAATTTATCAGCACCAAATTCGTCAGTGATAAATTAAAAAAAACGAATAAAGGAAAAAACATTTTTATCATCGATCCCTTTGCTTTGCCACAGCAAAATCTATTCGAAGGTGACAATCCCATAATAGGTCCCATGTTATGTCATGTCATGGGAAGTTGTATGAATTACAATCCACAGGCAAGCATAACTACCGGCTACAAACGACACCTTCGAAAATGAAAGTTAGGGTTTTGATTTCTGATTTTGAGTTTGTTGAATAGAGATGTCAATTGATGGGGTTTTTTATGTGATTCTGAGATTAAACAACTTTGTGTTTCTTCTAGAGCTATCTTTATTCAACAACCTAATCTTCTTGAACTCGAAGCTCTTGTTAAAATCTGTGGTAAATACTTTATTTCTTTTACCCCCTTTTTGATTTTTAAAGTATTTTCTGAATTGAATTTAGGGATTTGAGTTGTTTGATTGTGATCATGGAGACATGTATTGATTATATTCGAACTTTTATGATTTGGGTTCTTACAAAAATGTTTGCATGAGTTGTTTAGCTACAAATTTAGTACTTGTTGTCATGGATGGATTGAGTAGGTTTAAGTTTTGTGTTTCGTTTTGGTATGTGATTAATCTTGTGAATTTGCAAAAGCAATGAAGTGTTGGTTGAACATATTGCGAGGTTAGATTGCAGCTTTTGTGTTTGACTTTAGTTCTAGGGAGACCTTATGCTTGGTGTTAAACAATAAGTTGAAGAATATGTGTCGATGTATGTTTGAGTGTCTGAGGGTTGAGAAGGAATTTATAGCATTGTAGTTTTCCTGCTGTCGGACTGAGTTTTAAGTATGGAATTTATAACCAGGTGCCTCTAGGGAAGGCTCAATATTCTGTCTAAAGTCTAAAGCAACGCTATTTCCTTGCTGTAAGCGATCATCGTCATACTATGATTTTCCTCGCCGTAGTTTCTATGTCAGCACAACCTTATTTATATTCATTTCAGAGTTACTTGAAAAACAACAGTGCAAGACAACAGTAGGCCGCAGCGATAATTCTTGGAGCCAAAAAACTAAGGGAGAAGGTGATAGATGAGCAGGAAATAAGGAGGGGAGAAAAGTCTTGGTAAAATTGCAGCGATATACATTCTATTTTAAGTATTTCGGACTTCGTAATACGCTGATCACATGGTATAAGTAATGGCTCATGGATTTTTTAGAGTAGAAACGTGTTTTTCAAGGTCAGTGCTAGAAAAAGCCTTGATAATTGCTCGGTGCAAGTAGAGTTTGTGATCATTTTGCTTGAGTTAATGGCGTAATTAAAATATTTCTTCTCCACATTCTCCTTCGCTCTCATCTTTCTGTTTCACTTCCACCTTTCACTAGCTTTGTTCTTTTTTGACATATTTTCTAGCCTTTCTATGTTTTGCAGTTGTTTACTTATTTAATGACACCTAATCTGTGCTTGCATATCCCTATATAGTTGCATAATAACAATTTGATTCCTTTAAACTTGGACCAAGTTGCTGCATGTTGTTTGTAAATAGGTTGTACCGCGTTCATGCTTATTTTCTCTCTCATTTTGATTGATACCATTTACTTTTGCATTCAGGAGGAATTATAGGGCTAGGAGAAGCTGGAGAAGACTGAGTTGGTGTGTTGCACACTCTAGCAACATCCCATGAGCACCTAGAAAGTGTTCCCATCAACGCACTGCTGGGAGTGAAATGCACACCTCTTTGACACCAAAAGGTATATCTGTAAATTTCTGAGTTGATAATAAATACTCCCTCCGTCCCAGTAATAAGTGACCTAGTTACTTTTAGATTTTGTCCCACCATTAAATGACCTATATCACTAAACAAGGTGATATTTCTAAAATTATCCTTTTAATTGATTATAAGAAATATACGAAATATGCATAATTTGATAGTCATGTTTATATTCGTTACGTAGGTGTTTTAAAATGTTTTTCAATGGTACAAAGTTTGAGAACATCCATGATGTAGTTTGAGAGATAAATTATTTCAAAACTTCACTATTTATTATCCATAAGGGTATAATTGTAAAAAGAACTTAAAAATATTTTTCTCCTTGCTTACCTTAAAAATTGTGCAAACTTGAACTAGGTCAGTTAATAGTGGGACGGAGGGAGTATTTGGTTCCTTTATTAATTGTGCAACTTCCTTAGCTGAGCATAAATTATGGTTAGCATGGAATAATCAAGTTTGTTACGATTTTAGTTCTGGTCAAGTCTAGGATTGGAATAATGTTAACCATTACGGAACTTTTTCTAATATATTTTGATAGAATGTTTGGATGCAGTGTCTACTTTCATCATCCAAGGACAATACTATCCATCTTTGGAAAATGAGTTCTGATAGTGGTATTGTCCGCTGACACCATGTGCATGACCCCCAGTTGGAAACTACAGTCAACCTAATGGCTTGATTTGATGAACGCCATCTACAATTTGTAGTTGGAATCAGGAAAGGATTGTGGTAGTAATGGGCTGGGTGGATTGCGGGTGGATTCAGCAGGTGAACATGTGAGTGGGGGTGGTTGCGATCTAAGGTAACTTTCTATTCTGTTTGTCGATTCTTTTTTTTTTTTTGGTGTGTGTGTGGATATTTTATCAATTTTTCTCGAGTCTGTGGATAATGGTTATCGAATCTTACATTGTCTTGGTAGTTGATCTTGGAATCTGCTATGTTCAAGTTATTATTTGAAACAAATTTAGCCTAGCTCTTTGAATTACGTGCATGATTGTCTGCATTCGGGCGTATGCTGATGTTCATGGTATTAGCTGAATTTGTTTAGGGTGATCATTTGAACACTTCTGATCATAGGATTGCTTAGAGAAAACAGGAAAGGGAAATGCAACATAGGATGGATTACTAACACCCAGCGAGCGCTCTACCATCTGAGCTAAATCCCCTTGTTGTTCTATAGAGTCAAGCTAATGTACAAGGTTTTGGTTTTGTTTCCTCTGTGAAGAAATCAGAAGTTCCATCTACAGGGTTAGGACTCCCAAACCACTCACCAGCTCTTCTATGCCACTATTTAGGACTCCCTGCAGACGCGTTGTTTTAGATTGAAGGTTGATGTTTAATGTAGCTTGCTTGTCATGCCTTTGTTATTAAAAATGTTAAGCTGCTAATGTACTATCAATCTCAAAACACGAAGTAGGATTTTTTAGAGGGATGTAAGCTAGATTTCTATGGAAGCACATCATCAGACATAGGCGTTCGGAATTAAAGAGGTAAACTGTACTATTAGTAATTCCAATTCTCAACAGTCGAAATGTGCTTCTTTATCCTGTTTCTCACCACTTTTCCCCCTCCAGTAGCCGTTTAGGTGTGCATCGGTTTCATGCATTTCGTATGTGAAGCTTATTTCAATGCTGTGGTTGGATTGGAGGCAAAGAAGCATTTGCGAGGATGCTTATGGTATACATTAATTGTTTTGGCTTATTGGCTCCATAACTTTTATTACTTGATCAATCAATCTTCTACAGTCTGAAGATAAGTTGGGGTGTAAAATTAGTGTGAGTCTGGGTTCTTTGACTGACATAGTAAACCGAGGTTGAGTTTACTTCTTCTCCATATATTACTTGTGGGTTCCATCGAAGGCTGGGTAGAATGTATGTGGGTGGTTGCGGTCAAATGTAATTCTCATCTGTCCTTTTTTTTATTTTCATGTTATCAATTTTCTGTGGTATGGCATCAGATTTAACCATTACGGAACTTTTTCTAATATATTTTGATTGAATGTTTGGATGCAGTGTCTACTTTCATCATCCAAGGACAATACTGTCCATCTATGGAAAATGAGTTCTGATTGTGGTATTGTCCGCTGATCCACCATGTGCATGACCCTCTGTTGGAAACTACTGTCAACATAATGGCTTGATTTGATGAACGCCATCTACAATTTGTAGTTGGAATCAGGAAAGGATTGTGGTAGTAATGGGCTTAGGATTGGGGGTGGATTCGGCAGGTGAACATGTGAATGAGGGTGGTTGCGACCTAAGGTAACTCTCTCTTCTGTTTGTGCGTTTTTTTTTTTTTTTTTTGGCATGTGGGATTATCAACTTCCTCAGGTCTGTGCATGAGGCTTTATCTAATCCTATGTTGTCTTGGGAGTTGACCTTGGAATTTGCTGTGTTCAAGTGATTATCTGAAACAATTTTAGCCTACCTCTGGGAATTACGTGCATGATTGTCTTCGTTTGGGCGTATGCTATGTTCATGGTATTAGTTGAATTTGATTTGGGTGATCATTTGAATGTAGATTGCTGAAATTCATTGCTATCACAAGATTTGTTGAAATTGATTCTGAGAATGGAAACAGCATGAGACGACAATGTTACCATAGAGATTGTCAGACTGATACAAGGACTACCTTCAGTTTCAGAACATGGTTGATTAAGAATAGTGATGTATTTTATTTGTGAGATATTAAGTTCAATGGTCGATAAGAAGTTACCACGCAATACTAATCTCTAAGCATAGTTTTATGTACTGTGAACTATGCAGGATTACAATGGACTAGAGCTAGGACAACGTATCTGCTTCGACCACCTCAAACCATGCACTCAGACCACTGGCGCAGCTATGTTGAGTTGAACCCACGAGCAGACATTTAGTGCTGATATTGATAAGGTATGTAAGCTTTTAAAGTAGAACTAGAACCTATGCTGTGTTCCGCACACCGAGCTGTTATTTTGACTAAACATAGCCTGTACGAAATTCTGATCACTAGTTAGATGAAGACAGAGAGAATGTGCTGATTTAGCGAGGGTAAGCAATCCTAGTAAAAAACTTTTACTCAAAAAAAACACTTTTGATCATAGCATTGCATAGAGAAAACTGGGAAAATGAAATGCAATATAGGATGGTTTCCTAGCACCCTGCGTTTGTAGTCCAACGGTTAGGATAATTGCCTTCCAAGCAATAGACCGGGGTTCGACTCCCGGCAGACGCATGTATTTTTCATACTTAAAAGACGCATTTTCTTTTTTACTTGTCAACTTAAAGGCTAAAATGGCCAATTCTTACACAATTCATGAAGAAAATGAAAATCAAGGGATGGAGAAGTGGGGCATCGATCCCCATACCTCTCGCATGCTAAGCGAGCGCTCTACCATCTGAGCTACGTTTCTATAGGTCAATTTTTTGTTTTGGTATTTCCTCCGTGAAGAAATCAGAAGTTCCATCAAATGGATATAGGACTCCCAAACCGCTCAGCAGCTCTTCTATGCCACTATTTACTATTTAGACTCCCTGCAGACGCATTGTTTTAGATTGAAGGTTGATGTTTAATGTAGCTTGCTTGTTATGCCTTTGTTATTAGACGCAGTATCCATGGCCATTTCCAAACATCATTTTACATCTCAAGCACATTCCCTGCACCTCATATTTTTCAGACTTCGTGATACACTGATTACAAAGTATAAGTAATAGCTCATGGTATTTTCAGAGTAGAAACGTGTTGTTCAAGGTTAGTGCTAGAAAAAGCCTTGATAATTGGTCGGTGCAAAGTAGAGTCTGTAATCGTTTTGCTTGAGTTAATGGTGTAGTTAAAATTTTTGTCCTCTTTTCTTCTCCCCATTCTCATTCGCTCTATTCTTTTTCCTTCACTTCCACCTTCATTAGCTTTGTTTCTTTGCTCACATTTTATCTTGTCTTTCTATGGTTTAAATCTATCAACTTAATGTGTGCTTGCATATCACAATATAGTTGCATGGACCAAGTTGAAAGCAACGTATTTTGTGTTAAAACCGACTGAAACCTGATTTTCTCGGTGAATGGAATAGGAATTACTGAAGTGCCTTACTTTTTGAATATTTCGTTGAAGCCTACTGGAAGAATCAAAGACAGGAACTCCCTCTAGGGTTTAAAATTTACAATGTCGCACTTACTAACACTTCACAGCTGGTAACATAATAGACCTAAAATATTGCTCTAATCCGAGTATAATCATAGCCCAGCCGATGCAATGAATTGGTTTGTGGTTGTGTATGCTGTCCACAAATTTAAAGTGTTTCATGATAATTTGTATAAGGGATCACTAAGTGACTGGGATTACTTTCCTTGGTAGCATGCAGACTAAGTCTTATTACATGTGGGTTGAGTTAAAAAGTGAGATCCAAGGAACATAGGAAAAAAATGTGATTGAGGGTGGTTGTGATCTTAGGTATCTCTCTCCTGTTTGTCGTTTTTTTTTGTTATATATTTTATCAATTTTCTCAACTCTGTTGATGTGGGTTTATTTAATCTTTTGTTGTATCTTGGAATTTGCTATGTTCATGCTATTATCTGAAACAAATTTAGCCTAGCTTTGCCAATTACGTGCATGTGCATGTTTGTCTGCATTCGGGTGTATGCTGATGTTCATCGTATTAGCTGAATTTGTTTTGGGTGATCATTTGAACGTACCAAATTTGGCTCTCCTGCGGATATCAAGTTCAAAGGTCGATTAAGAAGTTACCACGCAATACTAATGTCAAAACATAGCTGCACTCAGACCACTGGCTCAGCTATGTTGTGTTGAATCCACGAGCAAACATTTTGTGTTGGACATAAAATTGACTTCTATTGGTTAAAGATAAGTTCAATTTTTTTGCCCACCTGCAAAGACTAACTCATGGTTGGTTCATTTGCTATTTCTTTTTAACTTTCTCAAGGTACTGATTCAACTGCTTGCGTGAGATGGATAGGAGGTCTAGGCTGGCTAAGCAGGTTGCGTGGGATAGATGAAGACAGAGAGAATGTGCTGATCTAAAACTGATACTTTTATTTTAGTAAATGAAGAGATCACATACGCTGGAAATCCTATGATTACCAACTGGAAAAAGTTGGACATGTTCCTTAGAATCCACAAACTTGATTTCTGCAGAAGTGAACTATTAGCTGAGTAAAGTCAGCTATGCCATTTCTATAACCTAATTCTGTATGATTCTTCTTTTCATACAGACAAATAGAGTTCAATAAAAATCTCGGACTATCTTCGGCCGTCTGTTACGTTTTAGTTGACGAAGCGTCCACTCAATGCGTTCCTGAACCTTCCCACGTTTTTTACTGGTTGTTTTGCTCCTCGGATTGTTGGCTTTCAACATTACAATGCTTCTTTGTTTTTTCGCTGTAGACAAGAAAAATAAGAAATTAACACTACTAAATAAATCAGTCGATACAAGCAAACATAACAAACAAACAAAATTAGCTAAAGGGCTCACCATTCTTTATGCTTTGGTACCCAGCACACATCTTCTCGACAGCAGCTTCAAGCTTTGCTTCTGAAAAATCTATATTGGTTTCTTGTTTCAATGGAATACTTGTGCCATGATTAGTTTTGTAAACCATCTTTTTAGTACGTAAAATCTCTTCCCTGCTTCTTCTTTAATCCTAAGCTAGCTCTCAATCTCCTTATAGAAAAGAAATATATGTGTTGGCCGAGCGTTGGCTCTAGTCTTTATATACAGAGGCTAAGGATCACTTATGGCAAGTCTGTATTTTGGAAACCGGATTCAGAATAGGAAACAGGCTTATTTTGGACATAGTTTGCTTAGCGGTCTAAATCGGACTTTAGTTCTACCCTGCAAATCTAAACTTGTGACCTAAAAATTGTCACCCAAAATCTATGCCGTTTGTGATTCAATCCGGGAAACTCCCAAAAATATACACCATGACAGAAAATCAGCTGCGAAATTTACCGGTCTACTTCAAAAACGTATCACTGAAGATCTCTTCATTGTTTTGATCACGAAATTCAGCTCTTTGAAAAATACTCATGTTCAATCTTGTGCAGACATATCTTAGAAGCTTCTCTACCAACCCATGTTCCTATATTTCAAAAGTGGTGCAGCTTTAGGGGAGATTCTATGCATGCGCGGTAAGAAAAACTTGGAGGACAACAAATATATGAGATCATTGAAAACAAATATAAGATGTGATGTTTTTCAGTTTGTCAACTGCAACAAGAGCATCGGTAACATCAACAAACAACAATACTAATAGAAAAAATGTTCACCGGGATACCTATGTGGTGCGCATCATATCATTCCTTGAATGTTCATCAGTTCAGTGCACTAAGTTAACCCTGTGGAACGGGCTGAACTACGAGCGTAACACATACCTCTCGCATGCTAAGCGAGCGCTCTACCATCTGAGCTACATCCCCGATTGTGTTAATATATTGCCAGTGCCCTATGTCGTCGAAAACTCAAGCAGAAGGATTCCCAAGAGTACACAGAAGGCAATTCATCCTGACGTCATTAGGGGTGACTTTTTTATTCCAACCCATAGACAAGGTTATGAGATGTCCAAATTTTCGGAGTTTGCCAAACTACCCTTATACAATCGGTAGTAGGGCTGCACATAGTCCGGTATGGCCCGGTTTTCTTATGGAACCGGTCTCTGTACCTGGTGTTGACCGGTACCTCATTTAGAGGACATGTACCTGGAATTGTACCTGTACCTCCGGTACCGGGTTTTTACCTATTCCAGTTACAATTACGTAATTAAACTTGCAGATAACAAAAAAAAAAGTAATTTCATAGTTCTGTATCAATTAACAAGCATTCATTCAATTCTACAAATCAATGGAAGAAAGATCAATCTTCTCCATGGTTTTTCTTGCATAAAACTAAGTCAAAATAAATTGAAACTGCAAAAACCATTCACTGCTTCATGGTGTTTCCCTGTAAAGCATACATTCACAATAACAACATTCTTCTTGTTCTCTTCTTCAATTTCAGCTCAAACCCAACTCTCTATATCTGTAATTCGAGCAACATATCACCACCATTCACCTGTATCAACAACTAGCAAACCATTACAAATTCACGTTCTCCAGATCAAACTCTACCAGATCCAGCTACACTTTCCAATTAATTTGTTTCCACCAGCTGTTGTCTCATCTTTCACCAAATCAATATTTCACTGAAACTCAATCTGGAGTCTTGGACAGTATAAACAACCCCCAAAAAGTTAGGTAGACACAAAACAAAGATCAAACAAATCCGACCCATTTCACAATTACCTGTTATTATTTAATTTCAACAAAGTCAATCGATTCAATCCATGATATTCCAAATTGATCTCAAACAAAACCCTAAATCAAACATGCAATTAAGAACCCTATTTTCAACCAGATAGATCAATCAGAAAAAATCAATTACAAACATCAATTTATTCACCTTTTCTTTCCCATCAATTTGACCAGAAGACGAAGAAGAAGAAGGTGGTGGTGTTGTGACCAAGTGGAGTGGCAGGTTGTGATTAATCAATTGACATAAACAATCAACTCTTCTTCCTTTACAAACTCTAATTCTCTGTTACCTTCACCAATTTCAGATCCATAGATTCTTTTTCTTCATCAGCATAATCATTTTCAACGGAGAACAAACACCACTTTTGATTTCATTCAAAAAATAATAATTTCTCATCTTCAATCTTCAGTGCCTCAATCTCCTCTGCTCTTCGGTGTAGCTTTGAAGAAGAAAAAAAACGAAGAAGAAAAGATTTCGGTAGATAATATGTCTCAAAAACCTAGGATGGACGATCAAGATTAAATACTAATTAAAAAATCTAACGGCTTATATAAATCGGTACTTATGGTCTGGTTCCAGTCCGGTCCCCTCAAGAACCGGTCTATGTACCTGTACTATCCCGGATCTTAATCTTCGGTCCCGGTCCCTGTACCGGCTGCACCGGTTCCAGTCCGGGAATTTCGGTTTCAGGAAGGTACAGGTCTTCTTGACTGGTTCTTGTGCAGCCCTAATCTGTAGTTAAGAAAGTGGTTTTATCTACCAAATTACTATTATACTCAATCTTGTGGTCGTTAACAATCGGTAGATAGGTGAAGTTCATAAATAACTTCATAAACTACCGACTATTCTATTTCCCAAATTCGAAAAAATTGAGATTTTGACAAAAACAAAATTTGGGGAATCTTAATAATCGGAGGTCGAATTACCTTATTTAACTACCGATTATAGTAGTTCCCAAATTCGAAAAATTGGTGATTTCGGCAAAAACAAAATTTGGGGCAACTTTATGATCGGACGTAAGGTTAACTTTTTAACCTACCGATTACTCTAGTTCACAAATTCGAAAAAATTAAGATTTCGGCAAAAACAAAATTTGGGGCAACTTTATAATTGGAAGTTAGATTAACTTATTAACCTACCGATTATGTAGTCGGTCATCTACAAAATAAAGCAGTTGGTACTCTAAACTATATATAAGGATGGTATCCTTTTACCCTCTATGGAACACAAATACATTTAAACTCTCTCCAACATCATCTTCAACATAATGGCCCAACCATTCATTAATCCTACGGAATTCACGATATAAGAAGATTTATCTTTATGTAGGAGCTATGTTCAATTCTATCCGAGACGAGGAGAAGAACGTAGACAAGGAGGCGTAATGAGTATGAGTTAATTGGGAAGAATTCACGAAAAATTTTGCACCGACACCGGTAACCCAAATAACCTTCACTCCGCTAATCTTTTCTGCCGAATTGGTTCAATAAACGAACACGTCGAAGAATTCGTCCATTTAACTTATCTTGTGAATCAATATCGATTGAGGTGTGAAACCAATGATGAGGTTATAGAACGATCTCTCGGGTAATGGCGGAGATGTTAAAGTTCAATCTTCCGTTATGAAGCTCATTTTAGAATCCTTAGGGCGATGGAAAGATTTAACCCGTTTAGGACTCGTTCAACACGTCCACGAGGCTAATCACAATACCTTGTAATATAATTGTGGAAGTTCAATGAATAGTTATGATTGTAAAATTATTTTGATGTGTAGGTGATATCGTTATGAATTTCAAATTATTTATGAAAATCGGAGGTTTGAATTCTCTATCTAACTACCGGTTATACTCCAAAGGCTATTTCGTTCAAAATAAACTAGTCATGCCTCGAAAACCACACACAATCGGTTAATAGTACATATTGATAATTCTCCGATTATAGTATTCTAATGAAACTGAGAACTTTGTTGAAAAAACAACATATAGTTGGTAATACATAACGATCCTTAGCTTCCGATTATTCATAATTGGGGGTTAGTGTTCAACCATTGTCTACCGATTGTATGTAATCATTGTACGTAATTTCAGTACAGTCTTGTAAAAGTACGCATCAACGATCATATTTTCAAAAAAAAGAGACATTGGGACTCTCATATATATATAAGGAGGGTAAGCTCTTCTTATTTATGCACCAAACAACACATATATAACATCATATATTCTACAAAATAGATTTCCATCTCAACTTACAAGCATGGTAACGTTTGACGCAGCTGAAGATTTGGTCACTATCAAAACATGGTATCATGAAACAAGACGTGAAGATGTCATAGCAGGAAGATTAACACCCAAAATCTTTTGGGGGAGGGTATATAGCCAATTTGTGCGAGATTATGGAAATCCAAAGCAAAGACCACCCCAACAAGTTCATGATCATTTCTGACTTGTCCAAAAAGTGGTGAATGATTACATAACGATACAAAAGAGGATCTTTAACACTAGCCACTTTATCTTGTCGATCCAACAATTTGTAAGTATTTGCATACTTCTTTTACATAACACAGGGTGTCTAATCATTCTTACTAAAAAGAACTTGGCATTCTTTTGTGTTTGTTTATGTAGGAGACACTCGCAAAAAGAAACTACTTAGTGGAAAAGGGTGAAGATTTCACTTATGTAGGAGACAATCGGAAGTTTATGTATTACCTTGTCTACCGATTCTGGGAAAAAAATCAGTTTTTTTGTCAGAGTTTGGCGACAATCAGAAGTTTATGTATTCTTGTCTACCGATTCTGGGAAAAATTTTCAGTTTTTTTGTCAGATTTTGGTGACAATCGGAAGTTTATGTATTATCTTGTCTACCGATTCTGGGAAAAAAATTCAGTTTTTTTGTTAGAGTTTGGTATCAATCGGGAGTTAATTTAGAAAAGTTAATAACCGATTATAAGATTGATTGAGTCTGTTTACAAAAGATTGAATAATCGGTAGACAAATTAAATGTACAAAAAAGGTGGTTCCAATTACATCTTCCAAACACAACGATCAAACATCGTCATCATCCGAGGGGATCAATTCGAGTAACCCATCTGGATAGTTGTCGTTCATGACGCGATCCCAATCAACCATGTTAGACTTATATTGTTTAACCCAATCCTTGCAACTAAGTGGATAGTAGTCGTGCCACTTAGTCAACGACGGTAACGAACAATCTTTCTTTACCCTTAAACCGACAAAATGCATTTCATTCACAAATGCCATAACGATTCTTCTATCTTTAACCGACTCGTCGCAAACCGTTCTTGTGGGTGCAAACGTCATGCTAAGTCCATACTTAGGAGGAACAAATAAATGTACCACGCAATTCAAAGTGTCCGCTAAGAGATATCCACATTTAGGCATTGTCATCTAATACTTGGATCCGATTGTCTTCGATCCCTTTCGGCACTTTACACACGCAACTAATTCTTTGAAATCTTCTTCTTTGTCGTGTCTATCTCCTCGCCTCATCATCTCCATATAGAAATCCTTGTCCTTTATTAGTTGTACCGCCAGCTTATTTCTTAAATATTGGCATTGGGTTACATCTTGGACAACTGCCTCGTGAAAGTGACCCATTTGTTCCGTAGCGACGTGAAACTCACAATTGCCATCCCCATCAACCTCGTCGGTGGACAAAACAAATGGATCAATGGATGGAGGGGGTTGTTTCAAATACTCTTCGATAATCGTATACCTGGTTCAATTTGGTCTTCCATGAAGATCCCTAGGATAACGAAGAGTACCATACTTCTCTTTGATAGTCACCATTTCCGTTGGTTGCGAGTTTCTCATTTGATCAACAACTACAGAACTAGCTTGGGTCTCCACTAATACAACTTCTTCCACCACCTGGGATTCACTTACTTGAGAAGGCTCCGTAGGGACCTCTGGTTTCACTATTTGTACGGTTGGTCCAGCTTCTCTACCAACCCGTGTTCCTATATTTCAAAAGTGGGGCAGCTGTAGGGGAGATTCTATGCATGAGCGGTAAGAAAAATTTGGAGGACAACAAATATATGAGATCATTGAAAACAAATAAAAGATGTGATGTTTTTCAGTTTGTCAACTGCAACAAGAGCATCGGTAACATCAACAAACAACAACACAATTAGAAAAATCTTCACCGGGATACCTATGGATTATGGTCCGCATCATATCATTCCTAAAATGTTCATCAGTTCAGTGCACTAAGTTAACCCTGTGGAACGGGCTGAACGACGAGCGTAACACCAAAAGCAGAGATAAGCACAGCAGCTGAGCACGGCATAACATCAATGTCCCGTTTCTAATTCAATTTTAAACACGATGGTTTATCAACATCAAGCGTTTGTAGTCCAACGGTTAGGATAATTGCCTTCCAAGCAATAGACCCGGGTTCGACTCCTGGCAGACGCACTTTTTTTTTTTTTTTAAACTTCACTTGTCATTTCATGACATTAAAAAGGCAAAAAATAATATTTTTTTTGGAGAAGTGGACATCGATCGCCATACCTCTGGCATGCTAAGCAAGCTCTCTACCATCTGAGCTACATCCCCCCATCTTGTCGTCCTTAGTCGGATTCATGTACTTCACAGCTAGCTAAAGTAACTTGTTTCTACATTCTTCTTAACTCTGGGATGGTATTAGCTATTGGTCTATGTTTCAGATGTTTAATGCAGCTTGCTTCTTATGCCTTGGTTATTTATCCATAGACTGAACTTGCCATTAGTAGCACAAAGAAGAAGTTGTGGCCTGTGCGTGACTGAATCTTGCCAGAAACAAAAACTAAGGATGAGCTAATTAAAATGGGATCCAGTTTTTTCTCACCCGGGATTTTTCTCTGAATAAATCCTCAATGAATCTTTTATACATATTCATTCAAATAAATTCCATCTTTCTGTTTATATGTAATAACTTTTCAGACAATGAGACAAGTTGGTTTTACTCAGCAACTCAAGAAATGCGTTTCCAAGTCTTTGTGAGTTTGAAAATCCATTAGATAACCTGATAATCTCCTTCCTTACTTCAAAAGTAAACCATTATAATTTGTTTTAATCACTAGGTTAACCTCATCTTGATGCTCACTTTTTCATAAGAAAATGAATAAACAAATCATATCCCAATTGTCAATTTGTGATATCCCTCAAAACCCTACATCATGCATGTACCCATCCACCAACTTGACATTTTATCATTTAGGTTTCATCAAATATCTTAATCAAGCTGAAAACTCAAAAAATAAAATAAAAAAATAATTCAGTCAGAAAGAATTATTCTATACAGACAAGCTTGATATTGTTCCTACTACCGTTGTTTACTTTACAGCGTAAAAAATCATATAGAGGGAGGGATGTATAACTTTGCACTTGTCAACCAGTGATAACTTTCAAACTCTACATTAAATTGACATTTGGATTCTGTATGTATCCATCAACTTGACATATATGCAATATGCATCCAAATATCTTAATCAAGAAATTTCAAAAGAAAAAAGAATTCGCGTAAGCCAAGAGAAAAGTTTTATGATCCAAACGTATTTCTCTTTCTATATTTTTCAGAAATTATCACCACATTAAGATTCGGTGTTCGGAATCTCTTATTTAAAGTTTTGGTATCAAATAACAAGGACAGAATCTTCAAATTTGGGATCCTTCCAGTTTTCTATGGCTTTAAGAGAAAAGTTGTCCCTCCGCTTATCTATCAATAACACGACGTGGTGGATGCCACTAGTGAAACGTGGCGTTAACCAACGCGATGACTCTTTTATTCTCCCACGCTATAATAGGGATGGTTAACTCTTTTATTCTCCCACGCTATAATAGGGATGCAAGTGGCGCACAATGATTATGCGTTATAGAGTTGCAGGCCAAGTTAGTGTTCGACAATGATTGCACGATATTGCATAGATTGTCAAGTGCTAAGAATGACATAACCCTGCAGGACCAATGAAGTGCAAAAGTAACACTACATTGTAAATACATTTGGCTAAATAATGAAGCTTATTGGCCGACCCAATGAAACTTCATTGAGGAAAGGAAGGAAAAAAACAAAGTTGCAAGGTGCAACATGTGATGTTAGCATGTTGGCAAGTCCGTGGAATTGAGTTAGCCCAAACTCAAGGATAATGCAAGAAGGTAGAATAGTCCAAGAGTTGTTCTATGCATTAGTTCAAGGCTGGTCAAAGCTTGAATAAGCCAAACAAGCAAGTAATGCGAGAATGCGCATTACTATTGTCAAGCAAATTGGCTAAGTGAAGCAAGAATAACGCATATGAGCATATGGAACGTAGTGGAATAAATTGGAAATCATGTCGGCATGAATTTGTATTAACTAAGGCATCTTAGCAGGTTCAGATCAAGGCCATATGCAGTGGTGCACAAAACTGGCGTAAGTGGCGCATTGTGGCTCAAGTGTTGGTTATTGGCTTTGCAAGCATGCCAAAGGTGCGAGACAAGTTGGAAGGGTCATGAAATGAGTTCATAACCTTATTAGAGTGTACCTAACCGTTCAAGACATGTGTGGCTTCAATCTGCAAGACAACACAAAAGGTGGCAGTTGAAAAGAAGATTGGCGGTTAGGATAACTACCGGTGGACATGTGACTTTTTGTCCAAGCGGTTGCACACAGTTTTGACCTGATCTTTAGCATGTATAAATAGCTTAGAGATAAATAAGTTTAGGGTTGTTCTATTGGAGAGAAGAACCACTAATTTGTAGAGGGTGTTAGGCATTCACCAAGTGGGTGAATGTCCTGTTTGGTCCATTTGATGGACTGTTTTGTATAATCTTCCTTAATGCAATAAAATGGATTTAATGTGTTACATCTTTGTGTTAATAATGTTGCTGATCTTGTGAATTTGCCAATTGGATTGATGCATTGAAAACCTCTTATGCTTATGGGGGCCTGAAGAGTTAGAGAGAAAGAAGATAAAGACTTCTATTGCGTAGAGTCTTATGAGTGGAGACAGATGCATACTTTTATGCAAATGTGTAAGGCAGAGTACTTTGAAGTTGATTCACTGAACTACATAGTATTATCGGGAACATCAACAAATTAACAACAACACAATTAGAAAAATGTTCACCGGGATACCTATGGATTATGGTCCGCATCATATCATTCCTTAAATGTTCATCAGTTCAGTGCACTAAGTTAACCCTGTGGAACGGGCTGAACGACGAGCGTAACACCAAAAGCAGAGATAAGCACAGCAGCTGAGCACGGCATAACATCAATGTCCCGTTTCTGATTCAATTTTAAACACGATGGTTTATCATCATCAAGCGTTTGTAGTCCAACGGTTAGGATAATTGCCTTCCAAGCAATAGACCCGGGTTCGACTCCCGGCAGACGCACTTTTTTTTTTTTTTTTAAACTTCACTTTCATGACATTAAAAAGGCAAAAAATAAAATAAAATGGAGAATTGGGGCTCGATTCGCATACCTCTCACATGCTAAACAAGTGCTCTACCATCTGAGCTACACCACGATTGTGCCAAAGGATTCCCGGGAGTACAAAAAAGCCAGTTCATTGCTCTTAAATTCTGGTGGTTCACTGTTTTTACACAGCCAACACAGAGAAAAAAGCAGAAAATAAATAATCAGCTTTACAAAGTTCTACTATGTTTTTAGCGGAAATTAGAAGCCTCTAGATATGTCCAAAACAGACATTTTGGTGCAAACTTCTATGCCTTTGGAAGGAACCTCTGTTCTTGTCTTCCAGTTGACTATGCTTAGATTGACAGGTGTCCTGAAGGCAAAAATCCAACAAGTAATAATTTGTCATGGTTCCATTAGTCAATTATTTTTAAGTGAGTATGTTGCATGTCATAGAAATCTTTCTAATTTTGAATATTAAAAATGCCTTTATTTTTCAGAAATTTCTACCGATGCATCTTTCCCACTAAAGGATGTCGTTTGAAAACGTCTGTAGGAGATGAAACAAAATCTTCAACGGACATGAAATCCTCTTTAAATACTGAAGGTTTTAGGGTTTTTTGTTTTGAACGGCAGAACTTTTAATCTTTTAGGTACCAACAAGAGCCTAAATAGCATTCTGCAAGGTGGCCAGCGCGAGATAGCTTGGCAGACAAACAAGATAGTCGACAGTCTATTGTCTTCTTTACTTCTTTTTGAAGAGGTCTTTTGTAAGGAGATTCAGTCCAAAAATTGCATTGACCTTCGGAAACTTACTTTAATCGGTGGAAAAAACCAAAGTCCTCAAAGTTGGGAGGCACAAAACATCTCTATGATTGGTAACAGACAGTAATTTATCTTTCCCTTTATAAAAAAAATAGCGAAGGATTTTTTCCCATGTCAATATATCAAATCTCTATTTTATTTTCTCTTTAAGCATCATCAGAAACTTTGTGTGTTCTTGGTTGGGTCAAGGGAGTACAACCTTTGAGTTTCATTGTATCTTGAAAGAAATATTTCATTGATTGATTGTACTCGCCGCTTTCTTATGAAGGGGAAAAATAATTGCTGAGAAGAATCGCATGGGCTTGAAGTCAACGATACAACATTCTTTTATGTTCTTTGTTTTCATCCTCTGGTACTCAAATTTCTAACAATATATACGTATACACAGCGTAGCAAAAGCCTACGAGAAATTCAATAGTGGTTTGGGAGCCTTTTTATTATTATTAAGACATGTAATAAGCTAATTAAATTGAGATCAGTATTTTCTCATGCGGGATTTTGCTCAGAATAACCCCTCGATCAATCTTACATTGGTGTGTACACATATTTGCTTATGTTAATCCAAATGTTCTTCGAATAGATTTTGCTTCAAATCCCATCTTTATTTTATATGTAAAAAAAAAAAAAATCCTTTAACATTCAAAAAAAATTGTATTAAGAAGCACACAAGTTTTGCGCGAACGAATACACCAAAAAAAGGAGAAAACAACCTCAACCAAAGACATAAGCTCCAAGGATAAAGCTAAAAAGCAACAAAAGCCTTTTAACAAATCTTAGAAGCTAAACAACCATTATTACTTGCGAACTAAAATAACAACGAAATCTATATTTAAGTAAGATTTTCTCCAAAATCATCCACAGCGAAACCCTTGTGATTTTTCGCCACCCCACTAAACATTTCTTGACGATTTTCCTTCAAAGATGGAAAGCTTAACCGCATTATACAACCAACCACTATGAGATTACTTGCTGAAATATTACTAGGACTAGTAAGAGATTTCGAAGAGCATTTATTTTTGGTGCTTAACGTCTTATTCGGGAGGAGACCCGCTTTAGACTTCATGCGCACGTTGGTGTTAGCTCCTTTGACCGGCTCGGACACTACTAATTTGGTAATGCTGATGTTGGTAGTTTTTAAACCAACCTCATGATCTTTTTTTATTCCCTTGGAAATGTTCATATGTTTCGAATCCAGGAGGAATTGACGGACCCGAAGAATAGAAAATTTCCCCTTCCAATTGATCAGATTCATGCAACTCATGCCAAAGACTTGATGAAACTCCTGATGTAATAGAAATTCCAAAAATGATGTAGTATACAATCAAAAGAAAACTAATTCAACAAGCATACTTTAGTAGCAAACTTTAGTAGGAATACACATAGGCTGAACACAACCTCCTACCGGTGTTACCTAGATTTTAATTATCTACAAACCCTGATAGGATCCCCAACTCAACCACAATATTAGTGGGATGGAGCAAACCTCACGAAGACTAGATCAAAATCAACATGGATGGAGCCGAACTTGCAGGAGAAGGTATTATATGAAGGATTGCTGGAGCTATCACAATATTAGCAATTACACAACCTCTGACCTCTGGGAATAACCACCGCCCTCGTTGCGGAAACTTAAGCCATCCTTATCGCGTGAAGAACGGTTGTAGACCGAGAATGGCCAAAGATGCAACTTGAAACGGACTCGGAAAATCTATTGAGATATCTAACATCGATTACCGAGCCACCTTGGTACTTAATTAATATGATAGTGGAAATCAAACTTAGACTTGTCCAAAACCCACACTGCACCATAAAACACAACTACAGGAAAGGAAATCAAGTAGTAGACGGACTGGCAAAGAAAACAGCGGATGAAAGCACAATATAAAATTTATCGACAATAATCTGGATCATAAAACACCAACGTGTATTAGACCCATTGTAATGGAAGACTCTATGAGTATAAGGTACCTCGTGTAATCTCATCCTAATCTTAATAGATTTCATGCTTCAAAAAAAATAAAAATAAAAAAATAATCTCCTTCCTTACTTCAAAAAAATTAATCTCCTTCCTTACTTCGTGTAATTATAGTTCAATTGAATGTGGTCTCAAACGTAGTTACACTCTGTTGCTCTTTCCTCCACAGGTACAATATATGTGATAAAAGAAACCAAAAACCTAGCGTTGTTTGCTCAGATCGGCTCCCATGAGGAGCAGATATGAGCAAACCTTCTCAAATCTTTCTTCCCTTCCTCATTCTTTGTCGATTAATCTTTTTTAGGATCTTTTCTTTCCTGTTTTTAGGTTTAAAATTTCAAAAAGAGGGTTTGTTAGTTTTCCCCCGTTTTGATTCATGAAGATGTTAGATCCTCTTTGCTTATATGGGAGATTTCTGATGTCACTAAGACTCATCCACAATTCATCTACAAATCCAATTTTTTCGGCAATAGTTTTCTCTTACTCTTCAACAATCACAAGATCTGTAGCAGCAACAATATCTTCTCTACTCTTGAAAATGGCAGAAGCAACAACAACAATCAGTACAGCAGTAACAACAATCACAGAAGAGGCAACAACAATCACAGAAACAGCAACATCAATCACAGATTCAACTCCAAGATCAAGCAAGACAAAATCTCTAATGAGCAAATCCGGTTGGGATTCTTTTCAGTTACTTTGTTACGTAAAAATGGGTCATGGTATGATCCTTCCTTTCTTGAGTTTTGCAGGTGTGCTAGTAGTTTTGAAAGTAATCAGTTCTTTCCGATCTACGTCTTATAACTACCTGTCTAGGAAAGGTTTGCTATGTGTGGAAGAAATTAGTTCTTTCGATAAAAACCTTGAGAGATGGATGGATCAATTTTTAATCCTAACTCTCCTGTGTTTCTATAGGATTGTTATTTGGTTTGGGGATAGGCCAGCTCAAACAATGCCATCTAACCTTCAGAAGAAGAGGACCCATCTGTTTGTATTGTTAGGTGATTTCATTTGCTGTAACTCTAGAATTGTTAGTCTGTTCAGTTCTCTAGTTTGCTCATGTTCCTTTATTACCTCTGTGAAAGTTTGTTACTCACTGGAATTAGCCATTCTTGATGAGAATTATCTCTGTAATGATCGGTGTAACGGTGTTGTTGAATTATGTTATAAAAAAAAGAAAAAAGTAAACCATTATAATTTGTTTTAATCACTAGGTTAACCTCATTTTGATGCTCACTTTTTCATAAGAAAATAAATAAACAAATCATATTCCAATTGTCAATTTGTGATAACCCTCAAAACTCTACATCATGCATGTACCCATCCACCAACTTGACATTTTACCATTTAGGTTTGATCAAATATCTTAATCAAGCTGAAAACTTAGAAAAATAAAGTAAAATAAAAATCATTTAGTCAGAAAGAATTATTCTATCCAAATACAGTTTGATGTTTTCCCAACTACGGTAGTTTACTTTACATCGAAAAAAAATCACTTAGAGGGATGCACACTCGTCAATCTGTGATAACTTTCAAACTCTACATTAACTTGACATTTAGATTTTGTATATATCCATCAACTTGACATACATACATCCAAATATCTTAATCAAGAAATTTCAAAAGAGAATTCATCTAGCCAGGAGAAAAGTTTTATGATCCAAACATATTTTTCTTTTTTATAGAAATTGTCGACATATTTAGATTCGGTGTTTGGAATCTCTTCTTTAAAGTTTTGGTATCAAATTTAAAGTTTTGGTATCATATTTAGAAATTATGCAGGTGTCACTGTAATACAGTAGTAAATTCACTGAATAATGATACCGGTGACCTGAATTCGAAACTCGCCAGCATCAAATTCTTTAACGATCAAAAAAAACAAAAATTTTGGTATCAAAAGAATGACAGAATCTTCAAATTTGTGATCTTTCCAATTTCCCTTATCTATTTGTAACACGACGTGGATGCCACTATTGAAACGTGGCGTGAACCAACCGATGACTCTTTTATTCTGCCACGCCATAGTATTGGGTAAGTCCTACGCTGTGACTCCTTTGCTTAGATTTTTCAAATGCCAGAGTTGCTAAGAGCAACTGCAGTGGTGCGATCAAAACCAAAGATCAAAGATTAAAAAAAAGACCAAAATTTGGGTTTAGTCCGTGTTGTGACGCAACGGTACATGATTAAAATTTCATCAGACGGACTTTAAAAGTCCGCCTCATTTTTTTTTTTGTAAAATTTCATCAGGCGGACTTTAAAAGTCCGCCCCATTTTTTGTAAATTTCATCAGGCGGACTTTAAAAGTCCGCCCCATTAAAATTTCATCAGGCGGACTTTATTCTTTGTAACTTTCATCAGGCGGACTTTAAAAGTCCGCCTCATTCTTTTTTTTTTTATTTAATTAAAATTTCATCGGGCGTAATTTAAATCTCCGCCCGTTAACAAGCGTACTTTAAATTTACGCCCAGCAACAAGCGTACTTTAAATTTACGCCCGACTATATTAGAATTTGGGATTTGGTCGCGACCATATTTGGTCTGGAATTTGATCTTTGGTTGGGATTTGATCTTTACTCCGTCCCACTGTGTTACGATCTCATCCCAAATTTTTGGTTATACTCGCCCACTGTGGATGCTCTAACTGATCTAAAGGCATATTTGGTCGACATACACATTCAAGTTTGGGGGAGCCTGTCTTCCTCGAGTCTGATTCCCTGCACACTTTCTAGCACATATGGCACTGAGACTGCAGTGGGACTTATTCGGGATCTGAAAAATGATATTTTTACTTTTTCGATTCGATTTTTTTAAAATAAAAAAATACTATTTTCTTTAAATGAGCGTAGCATATATTATTATCTTTAAGCATACTTTTTAACACATTCTAGTTTGGTGAAGCCAGTCTTCCTCGAGTCTGATTTTCTGCACCCTCTCTAGCATATATTACACTGAGATTAATAGGGATACTTATTCTTCCGTTTCAGAAAAAAAAATATTTTTTATCTTTGGGATCCGACTGAAAATATTTCCTCAAATGTGTGTAGTATTGAAATTTATTTCCGAGCATACTTTTTAACACGCCGGATAGTGAGACTCACATTAGCACCTTTCAAATAAATGCCAGTAACAGTTAATAAGTAGGGAAATTTGGGGATATTCCCCAAAATCGATTGTCATCTTGGGAATATGTCCCAGGATTCCAGATTATCGGAATATGTCCCAAAATAACGGGTTTTGTCAAGGAACGGTTAAATAGTCAATTTATTGTAAACGTGTCTAAACTTTGTCTCTAATTTCTTTGAGGTTTTTTCTGTCTAAATATGTTGTTGAACCTTGTAAAGGTGTTAGTATATCTATTTCTTATTTCCCATATGTAATCCTAAGCGTGTGCGAATATTATTGATACCGGGACATAGCTACTTTAAAGCAAGAATGTGCATTTGGACGGTTGCACATCCTTCCAGACCAGCTCCCAAGCCTAAAATATCAAAGATCTTGGGCATTCAAGTCCATTTTTGCTATCTTGCACCCCTAGCAATATTATGCTCCCCTTACTAAAGTTTCTGACTCCGTCACTATAAAGTTTCTGACTCCGTCACTAGAAGTATGCCTAAAGTTTCTGACTCCGTCACTATAAAGTTTCTGCCTCCGTCACTAGAAGTATGCCTAGATATTTTGTTCTCACTCATATTTTGAAAGGCATGTTTGGTCGACCGTAATATTCGAATGTGGGACTTGTTTTGGAATCTTGTATGAGCAAATCCTAGGCGTGGAATAAGAATTGGGAGCACAATTTATAAAGGATTTTGGTTTTATAATATTCCCTCCGATTTTAAAGAAAGAGATACTTTCACTTTTTTTTTCAGTTTGACCTATTTTTATACTAAAATAAAAAAAAATGAAAGTATCACTTTTCCAAAAACAGAGGGAGTATTTGTTTGTTCACTTTGGACAAGAAGGAGGAGGTAAGATTCCCGGCCTTCAAAAAAAAAAAACATTCTTGAGCTCTTAGGTCCCTTTCCTTTGGCAAAGCAAAATCTATTATTCGATACATGGGAGGTCGACAAGAAACAACCCTTGTACAATACAAAACTATATTTTTCGCCATTCGGACCCATTGAAGTATGACATCAGATGTATGAATTACAATCCACAGGCACACATAACTACCAGCTGCAAATGACATCTTCGAAAATATTCATTGTTTTTGACAATTAGTTAAGCACCTGGAAGTTTGATGTGGACGATGACACGTCCACGATTCATGATCAACCACAATATAGTTAATATCGGATTTCGGTGAAGATCAACTGGGATCAAGATATTATATTTCGACAAATATCGATGAAATATCTGCGAATATCGCCTAATATCGGTGATATTGACATTTCAAATAAACGCCAGAAACGATATTATCGGCGGTATCTCGGCCATCCTCAGCCGAAATTTACTACATTGATCGACAATATTAATTCTAAATCATACCTCTGGCCAACTGGACCAGTCCAGAAAATCAATTCAAATCATACCTCTGACCAACGAGACGTGCTAGTATTAAAGTTCACAATCATGTATCTGGCCAACTAGACTACCTCTAGTTCGTTTTCCGGCTAGACTATCCCTAGTTTGTATTCCGGCAGGCAACTCTTGCCGGAAGGAAAAATTCCAAATTTGCAAACAAACATTCCCTAAAATCTCATTTGACAATACATTACTAGAGAGAGAAAGAGGGCGGGAGGGAGATCCCCAAATAACAGCTCAGCTCTCACAGATAATATTATGTAAACCAAAATCTTCAATATTTCATTCCCCTTAAAAAAAACTCATTCATGGTGGAAGAAAAAAAAACCCTCATTCCTTGTTCCTCCTTGGAATCAATCAATTTTTCATTCCCCCTTTTGGTTTTCAGAATCAAATTCTATTCTCCTTTTAGCTTTTGACCTATAAAGATCCAATCTTTTTTTCATTTTTGCTGAATTCAGTTTCGAGTAAACAGAGAAAGTTAGGGTTTCGATTTTGATTTTGATTTTGAGTTTGTTGAAATAGAGAGATGACGATTGAAGAGGGTTTATTAGATGATATAATAAGAAGATTACTTGGAGCAAAGAAAGGAAGAGTAGTAAAAGATGTTGATTTGAGTGATGTTGAGATTAAACAACTTTGTGTTACTTCCAGAGCTATCTTTCTTGAACAACCTAATCTTCTTGAACTTGAAGCTCCTGTTAAAATCTGTGGTAAATACTTTATTTCTTTTTTACCCTCTTTTTGATTCTGATTCTGTTGATTTTAGGGATTTGAGTTGTTAGATTTTTTATTATGGAGATATGGATTGATTGTATTCAAGTTTTTTGATTTGGGTTCTTACAATTATGTTTTGCTGAATTGGTTGTTTAGTTATAGATGTCGTGCTAGTTGTGGTTCTTTTTATGGTTGGATTGAGTAGGTTTAAGTTATTGTGTTTCGTTTTGGTATGTGATTGATTTTGTGAATTTGAGGAAGTAATGAATTGTTGGTTGAATCGATTGTGAGGAGGTTAGATTGTAGGTTGTGTGTTTGACTTGAGTTCTAGGAGACCTTATGCTGTATGTTAAACAATAAGTTGAAGAATTCTTGTCGATTTTGTGTTTGACGGTTGCTGTTGCAACATTGATAACGGGGATTTTAGATGTCTAACATTGTTCTGGGATGGAGATATGCTCTTGCTTGTCTGCTTGATGTCGCAGAATGATGGAATATAGCAAAAAATGGTCAACTGAAAGAAGTCAAAATCCCGATTGCTTATCTTGTCATCGAATGTTCTGTGTATGGTTGGATCATTGGTTGAAGAAGATAGGTAAAGCATGTATCAATTCGTTGATTGTCATAGAAAAAGAAAAATAAACTGAAATCTGTAATTTGTAGAATGTAGTCCATTAGTTGGTGTACATAGAGAGGTGTTGATCCTTGGTGAATGCATTATATGTCTTAGTGTTGAACAGATTACAAGGATAGATTACAGTTTGTGTGTTTGACTTTGTTCTAGGGAGACTTTATGCTAGATGTTAAACAATAAGTCGAAGAATTCTTGTCGATGTGTGTTTGAGCGTCAGTGGGTCGTTGTTGGAACATGGGTAATAGGAATTTTGGATGCATAATGTTTGCTCTTGCCCTTCTGCATGATGTAGGAAAATGATGGAATGTACCAAAAAATGGTCAACTGAAGGAACTCAAAATCCTGATTGCTTATCATGTCATTGAATTTTCTGTGTATGATGTTGGATCATTAATTGATAAGTCAACCATGTATCGATTTGTTGGTGTCATACAAAGAAACTGAAAACTTTATCGTGTGGAATGTAGTCCATTAGTTGGCAAAGAACTAGAGGTGGTGATCCTTGGTTAAGAATGAAGGTTGTTGTTGGAACATGAGTGATGGGGATTTTGGATGAACAATGTTGTTCTTGAGTGGAAATTTGCTCTTGCTCGTCTGCATGATGCCGAGGAATGATGGATTATAGCAAAAGAATGGTCAACTGAAGGAACTAAAAATCCTGGTTGATTATCTTGTCTTTCAATTTTCTCTGTCCGATGTCAGATCTTTGATTGGAGAAAGAGTGAAGCATGTATCAAGCCCGTTGATGTTTTATGAAAACACTGTATCTGTCATCAACCAAAAGTTGTAATTTGTAGAATGTAGTGCATTAGATAGATAGTAAAGAATGAGAAAATTTATGCTTTGATCTTTGGAAATTTTATCTAAATGGGCTGGATTTCATTAGAAGTTTTTGAATGTTTCAGGGGTTCATTCTTTCGGTTTCAGAAAAGTCCTTTGGAATTATGGAATCATTGTTCTTCTGTTCAACATTACAATACCATAAAATACCTAGCTAGCAATTCACTGAGAACAGCTTTTCATGGAAATTTCTGAGCTGTCACCTTTAATTTTGCAGGTGATGTTCATGGTCAGTATTCTGATCTTCTTCGACTGTTCGAATATGGTGGGTTGCCTCCAAATGCGAACTACCTGTTCTTGGGTGACTATGTTGATCGGGGTAAGCAGTGCATAGAGACCATTTGCCTTCTTCTAGCATACAAAATCAAGTACCCGGAAAACTTCTTTCTACTCAGGGGTAATCACGAGTGTGCATCCATCAACCGAATATATGGGTTTTATGATGAATGTAAGAGGAGGTATAGTGTTCGCCTCTGGAAAGTATTCACCGATTGCTTCAACTGCCTACCTGTTGCTGCTATTGTGGGCGAAAAAATTATATGTATGCATGGAGGATTGTCACCTAAATTGCATAGCTTGGATGATATTAGGAAACTTTCTCGCCCTGCTGACGTGCCTGATCACGGCCTTCTCTGTGATTTGCTCTGGGCAGATCCTGATAAAAACACTGAAGGCTGGGCAGCAAATGATAGAGGTGTGTCCTTTACATTCGGGTCTGAGCAGGTTACTGAATTCCTTCAGAAACATGATCTCGATCTAATTTGCCGAGCTCACCAGGTAAAGTAACTCCAGTATCAGATTAACTAATTTCACTTCCTTAGTCAACCTTATTGGAAACTTTGTACAACGTTATTTAAAAGTTAGTGCAGCATCGCATGTGCTGCCTTGGTTAGCTTATCCTCAACGTAGATAGTCTGATGCGCATAGGTGTGGATATGAAAACCTTTTTGGCATGTCTTTCTCTATGCAATTTGTATGCCAAGTTGATGGTTATGCCTTTCGGTATGGATATAGTGGTCCAGAGATTCTGACAAATGATAACATTGTCAATTACAGTGGCTCATTCTTTTTATCGTGATCCTCCACTTGTTCGTTTTCTTTAATTAGTTTATCTTATTCATGTATCTCCATAGGTTGTAGAAGATGGATACGAATTCTTTGCAAAACGACAGCTGGTTACAATATTCTCGGCCCCAAATTATTGTGGGGAGTTTGACAATGCTGGTGCAATGATGAGTGTGGATGAATCTTTGACTTGTGCATTTCAGATTCTTAGACCTTCTAAGAAAGGTTTCCGTAGTTGCACAAAACCTGGAACACCGCCATATAAGGTACATCATCGCTCTTTTAACAGCTCGCATTTACTTTCAATCAGCGTTGATAAGTAGGCAACATCTATCACCAACTAATAGACAATATTTTATGTTCGTAGCCTGACGGACGTCCTGTAAATCAATTGCTGTTTAGGATGTTATTATTTACGGCCATTATGTTCTCTCTACAATACATCATATGCAAATTATTTTCTTGCCATCTATAATTAGGTAAGGACAAAACAGGACAGGTGACATATACTATTGAATTGAGCACTTTAAAACATAGTATATTTTGCCAGATGCTTAGGTTCCCTCATCTGACAGCACTAACATTTGAGCATTTGTCTCAAGCCACTTCAGTAAGTTTGATTATCAATGTCATATACATGTGATTCAGCCTGACCGGTAATTCTTTGCATTTTCAGTTCATCGATGCATGACAATGGACAAGGCTATATAATTCAAGAGAAGAAGAAAACGACTGACTTGAGGATGTTTGGTAACTTTTATTTCATTTTTCCTGAAAAGATTTTCTAAATTTGGACTGGGCCTTCCATGGCCTAGCATGGGCTTTCAGATGCGGGTTGGTACATAATACCAGACTCAGAAAAGTGAAATAGATACTAGACATACGAAAGAAACATAAGGATTTGCCTCATATACGAATACGAACCAGATACCCGTATGTAAATTTGAATTGTAGATGACCTTAAAACTTTGTTCTTGTGAATCGCTTGTTTGATGTTTTTTTTGTCTTTGGCTACTTTTTGTTACTTTGTCGTATACGGTTCATGTAATCTAGACTCCCAGATACAAAAACAAGGAAAAGGAGAGAAAAATACAGTTTCTTATTGCACTTTGGTGCTCTATGTACATTATATACACTTTTGCAATTTCATTTTGTTAGGCAGCTTTAGTAATCTGACCAGCACTTTCTGCATTAGCGAAAATGCGATGCAGTATATGGAGCAATCTTCTTTTATATCAGGCATTTATAGGAAAAGAATGGCTCATCCAACAGATACAGGACAATTTTTTCCTTCAGGAAGTCGGTTCTCAATTCTTTTTGGTTTGAAATTTGAAACATCCACCAAATCATGGATACACTCCATGTTGGAATGTGATACTCCCTCCGTTTAAGAAAAAGCGAAAAAAAAATGAAAATATCACTTTTTTCCGAAACGGAAAAATAATACGGAAGATGTCGGAGTCTAGGGTCCCATAGTGTTTTGGTGGCTTTGCCTTTGATATAGAACTAATAGAAGTCGAATACGACCTCACTTGAAATGTGGCCCCTAGCCGTTGGATTATCAAAAAGGCAATCCCATAGATTGGGTTGGTGTTATAAGTTTGTTTAATCCACCTAGGTTGGGGACCTTTGCTGGCCTTGATAAAATTTGCTAATAATTCATTTTAGGCATGTCATTTTGCTAAGTGGGTGCAAAAGGTGGGATGGTAAGAATCAAAAATGGCAAGTGGTCTGCCTTTTTTTATGGCAAATGTCACCAAAAACTATCTAATTGGTTGTCCAACTTGGTATTATTTAAAGACTTATTATTTGCCATTAGTGGGCAAACTTTGGAGATTCTAGGTTAGCATGCCACAGACTCCAACATTGCTAACAGGGTACACCAGTGTTTAGGACTTCATATAGGACAAACAGGAAATTGTATAGTTATATTGCTTTTTCCAGTAACCGGGCATTCCGTTAGCAGCGGCGGCAAACTATCCGATAAGAATACCTTGGTGACATGTCTCGAACGGAGATCATTAACCGATGATTTTACCGTAATGATAGTGATATGTTTGTGAATGTTTATTTTGCTAATAAACCTGTATTCAATTATAAAAATAAAATTGATCAGGCTTTTATTCTTTTCTGACTCAACTAGCTCAATTTAGAGTGTGTTTGTTTTTACCTGACTCATCTGAATCTGACTAAAATCACCTGACTCATCTGGGTTTGATTCAATATGTTTGTTTTAATATGAATCAATGGATTGTTCCCATGAATCAGGGGTGTTTTATTACCTGACTCAAACAGGTCTGAGTCAAGGATTAGATCTGACTCAGATCGAGAGTCAGATTCAGATTCAGATCCCGAATTGGCTCTAAATCTGACTCATTACCATTTGACGAATTACTAACTAGACTCAAGAGTAGATCCAAACATTTTATCCAGCGGATTAATGCGCACATTTTTACCAATCCGAATTTTTACCATTTGGCGAGTTACTAACTAGGCTCAAGAGTAGATCCACATGAACAAACAAGTTGTACAACAAAGTTAACCACCAAGTGCACTCAATTGGCATCAATGGTCCATCATTTTATATCCATCCATTCCCAAGAAAAAGTTGACTTGGGACATTTGCCCCACACGAGGAGTCAACCAAATTCGACCATAGCAAGAACAGAGTCCATCCAGTCATAGATAGGGTTCGCTTCACACACTCATTCATACCTTCTCTCTCCTCTAAAAAGTCCATCTTTGCTGCTGCTGCTTCTTCTTCTTCTTCTCTCTTCCATCAGTCTCTGAAAAACAAAGGCGGACTTACAAGAAGAAGAAGAACCACTACCACCACCAAAAACAGAGTGATTAGCAACATCTAGTAACTGTTACTAAACAAAAGCTGTGCCCAGAACAGTTATTTTTCTCTCTCTATATATATATATATACCTTCTGAGAAAGATAGGGTTTTTATTTGAAGAAAAAGGGGAACTGTGATGCCGATGGATGAAGGGGTGTTGGATGATATAATAAAGAGATTATTAGAAGCAAAGAACGGGAAAACAACTAAACAAGTGTTGATTACTGAGGCTGAAATCAGACAGCTTTGTGTTGCTTCTAAAGAGATTTTTATTTCTCAGCCTAATCTTCTTGAACTTGAAGCTCCTATCAAGATTTGTGGTAATAGAAACAAACCCTTTTCTTGATTTTTTTGTTTTTACTCTGATTTTTTTATGTATTTTTTGATTGATTTGCTCTGTGTTTAGGGTTTTTTTAATGGATAAGTGGGAGACTGTAGAGATGGGGTTTTAGGGTTATAATTATATAAATTGGGGAAGGGTTTTAGTTAATTGATGAATCTCCAGTGATTCAGATGGTTTCATTGAGAAATTTAAAATGGGGTTTGGGTATTTTTGTGATGTGTGTTTGGTGTTTGAGAAAAGTTCTAGCTGTTTTTTTTTTTGTTCAAATCCTGATTTTATTCTGATTTTTTGATGTGTGTTTGCCTGTTTGGTGTCTGATTGGCTCACTTGTCTCCTGACCCTCCAGCCTTTAGTTTTGTTCTTCTGTACTGCCAGTCCCTGCCCCATGTTGTGGTTTAGATTAAAGTGTCTAATTCTGTTGTAGAAATAGCATATTAATCAGCAAAGATATTGCGGTAACATATAACTGAACTTGGTGTCGCAATGAAGAATGTAAACAGTGGGAATGTGATTGAAGCTGTTTTCTATCCGGACACGATGTGGTACCTTATAGTACATGAATGTGAGAACTATCCATTTTTGCTAGCTCTGGTGACAAAATAGTCATTTCTGGCTTCAGTTTTCCTGTTTGTGTTGGAGAGTGTTGTGATATACTAGATTCCTAGGGGGTTAAGTTCTCCTTCATCCTTTGGTCTCTTTTCATCTTCATTTGATCAGTTTGTAACTGGAACACATTGTTATGTGTCCTTTCTTATCTATATAAAAGATCTCCTTTTGTTGTTCACAAAAAACGTCTGAGCAATTGTATCGTAGTACAAAATGTTGCATAATGAACTAAAATTAGTTTCAATCCTTTTTGGATCCTTCTGAACATGTGAATTCTTGGCAGGTGATATTCATGGTCAATATTCTGATCTTCTCCGACTGTTTGAATATGGGGGTTTGCCTCCTGAGGCTAACTATCTGTTCCTTGGTGACTATGTTGATCGTGGTAAGCAGAGCATAGAAACCATTTGCCTTCTCTTATCATACAAAATCAAATATCCAGAGAACTTCTTTCTACTCAGAGGCAATCACGAGTGCGCTTCCATCAACCGTATTTATGGGTTTTATGATGAATGTAAGAGGAGGTTTAATGTCCGTCTATGGAAAGCTTTTACTGATTGCTTTAACTGCTTACCGGTGGCTGCTATCATTGATGAGAAGATCCTCTGTATGCACGGAGGGTTGTCTCCTGATCTGAAACACTTGGATCAGATTAGGAATATTGCTCGCCCTGTGGATGTCCCAGATCAAGGCCTTCTCTGTGATTTGCTCTGGGCTGATCCTGATAAAGACATCCAAGGTTGGGGTGAGAATGACAGAGGTGTATCTTATACGTTCGGACCCGACAAGGTCGCTGAATTCCTTCAGAAACTCGATCTTGATCTCATTTGCCGAGCTCACCAGGTAAACCAAATACATTCAACTGTATAGCTGTGTTCTGCTCGTATCTCTCTTTGTTTGATTTATAAGGGCAGGGCATGATACCTACAGTAGTGGTTTTATCATGTGTAATTTGATATCTAAGAGGACATGAGTAGATATCGTATGTAGTGAATGGTATGTAAAACTTATCTTATTTCAACACTCAAGACAAACAGCTCAGTGGACAAGGTCTCAGCTAATGCTTGCACATTATATCCATGCAGTTACAACTTTAGGTTGTTGAGTCTCCATGCTTGCCCAGATAGTAGAACTTGTGAAGCTCTTCTTTAAAATCTTGCATGTCCAGGCAGGCACTGCGGATACAATGATGTTGCTGGCTTGCTGCATTGAGGACTGTGCTGAAGTCCCAACATGGTTCAGCCACCATGGATGGTTTTATGAAGTGTATCTGTGATTATATCATGACATTATTTGATTTTTGTTTTCCCCTTATTCACTCTTACTTGTTGTAAACAGGTTGTGGAAGATGGTTATGAGTTCTTCGCAAAACGACAGTTGGTGACCATATTCTCTGCCCCAAATTATTGTGGGGAGTTTGACAATGCCGGTGCTATGATGAGTGTGGATGACACATTGACGTGTTCGTTTCAAATCCTTAAACCCACTGATAAGAAAGGCAAAGGGTTCGGCAGCATGTCCAGACCAGGAACACCACCTCATAAGGTACATAGTACATGAATCACTCTGCAACACTTGACTTTAGAGTTATTTATCTGTGTGCTTTATTTAGAATATAAACGTCCATACCGAACTACTGGGTTATCAGCAGCTGATGCATTCACTCTTGATTTTAACTTTTAAGATTCATGTATCAATGTGTGCTTCATTTAGGATAGACTTTCGTACCGATCCACTAGATTATCAACAGCTGATACATTTATTCTTGAATTCTTGATTTTGAAATTCATTTATCTATGCATTCTTTATTATAAAGTACTGAACCACTGGATTATCAGCAGCTGATGCATTCACATCTTAGTTATTCTTTTCAAATCTCTTGAAATGTAACCAAGTCCGGGGTTAACTTCTTGCTGTTTTTTTTGTGCAGGGTAAGGGATAACAAGGATTGAACAGGCAATTAGCGAATGAGAGGAAGTGAAGAACAAAAATGTTTATTAGGAGGGATAGAATGGATATGCAGAGAGGGAAAAGCTTTTAGCAAAGTTCCAGTGAATGTAAGCTCAAAGGCAAAATACAATGAAAAAATAAGTAAATATTTTTGTAATACTCACCCTACCCTCAATAACCTCAACGTACTGAAATCGATTAAAACAATCTTATGTCTTTTGTCGGCTATGCTTGATTGTGATTACCGATGTTTACTTGTATTGTTCTTATCGCTTGATACTAGTTTATTGATTAGCAAAAATGAGAATACGAATCTGATTAAATTTTTGAATTTATCTTCCTGTGGCCCTGTCGGAAACAGGGTTTCGAAAAACAGAGAGGATAAGAAGCACTAGGGTGAATCATTTTAATGGATTATCTTTATTGTGCAGAAAGAGCAAATACAGTATGATTAAAAACACAATGTTCTCATATCCAGTTTCTGAGAGAGAACCAGTCTGTCTTCCTTTTTGCCACAATGCAAGAACTTGGAGATGGCAGGGAGTTTGATTTCTCCCTTTCCTGTGATAGGGATTGTTACATCTCCTATTACAGGGATATCAAAAGTAAAACATAGCTGCAGTTCATAATCAATTGCCCATTGGGTGCTTGCGTCTTGTAGTGGAGTTATCACAACATTGTATGGCACCTTCACTTCGATCACAAGCAACGTCAAGTTCATGGGCGTTAGGGATCCTGGATCCTGTAATTTTCCAGAGGCCATAACACTGCACACAAGACCACAAAACAATTTCACACTCCGGCAGGTTCCCGGCGACCGGCAAATATAAAAGTAAAAGCTATAAAACCTCGTACCTATCTGCATTCTTCAGGATGTAATTAACCTCACATATAGGAATAGTTGTGATATATGGATTGCTTACAGAAACCTTTGCAAGTAAAGTGACTGAATCAAAACTGGTACTCTTGAGAATTACATCTTTTAGTGTTGCTTCTGGTTTCTTTACAAGTATTGCAACCGTTTCTTCGGTAAAATTCACTGGTGTCATGACGATTACTGCCACCTTCTCTTCAACAAAGTTCACAGCTTGCTCTAAGAAAGCCATTTCTGTTATCAAAAATTTCTAATGTCATAGAAATGAAGAAAATGGTTAAGTTCAACTTTTTGAGTATTCTAAATTTAGTTGTTGGCAAGCAATCTGTACTTGACAGTTTGGTATTCTAATTGACTTGTAATTAGAACATGTTTATATTACTAATTCCTTGGTCTAATTTTTTTAGGGTTTAAGTAAGATTGAAGATTTTCTTTGAAGAGTTGTTAGGAGAAAATTTGTTGAAGAGCAGCATATTTTATTCAAATACAATACAAAGAGGTGAGGTCAGTTTTGGACGTCCTCATCAAGAATCAATAAGATAGGCAAAGCCGGTTGGGCAGCTAGCATCTCCAAACCAGGAACACCACCTCATAAGGTACATAATACATGAATCACTCTGCACTATATCCTTGATATTGAAATCTCTTCAAAATCCAAATGCAGTTAATATCATTTTTTTTTATTTTTGATGACTTAAATCACCGGATTCTTCTGGATCTGACTCAAAAAATATGGGAATCCGTGGCTTGGTCCCATTAGTTAGGAGCATTTTATTCTCTTCTAACTCAAAAGGGTTTAAGGCAGGGGTAGAGTCTGAGTCAGGTCGCAAATCAGATCTAATTCAGACTAAAAACCAAACAATCTGACTTGTACCGAGTCGAGGGTGAGTCGAATCCGGACGCCGAGCCAGCAAAAAAGAACAAACCCTCCAAGTCTAAGGGATAATGGGGATTGAACAAACAGTTAATGGCTGAGCCGCTGAGAAGAACAAAAAAGTGTAGACTGAAATTAACTGTTTGCATAAAAACATGATTCACTGAAATGGAGTTTCTTTATTATACTTTGAAGAACAAAGAGCAACACAAAGTAAGATTACAATACAGTTTTCTCACATCCAATTTTTGAGAGAGAACCAACTTTTGTCTTCCTTTTTGCTGCCATGCAAGACTTCGGAGATGGTAGGGAGTTTGAGTTCTCCTTTTTCTGTGATTGGGATTGTTATATCTCCTATCACAGGAATTTTAAAAGTAAAACAAAGTTGCAATTCATAAGGAATAGCCCATCCGGTGCTCACATCGCGCAGTAGAGTATACACAACACTGTACGGAACTTTCACTTCGATCACAAGCAACGTCAAGCTCATTGGCATCAGCAATCCTGGATCCGGTATTTTCCCCGACGCCATAATACTGCAAACACGCACAACCACAAAATAAACTCACTGGGAGATAACTCCGGCTGATTGCCTCACCTGAAGTGAATAAAAGAAGAGTATATGCAATAAGGCCTCACCTGTCACCGCTCTTGAGGATGTAGTTAACCTCGCCGATAGGAATAGGTGTGACATATGGATTGCTTACAGAAACTTTAGCAAGAAACGTAACTGAATCAAAGCTAATACTCTTGACAGTTACATCATGCACTGTTGCTTCTGGTTTCTTTACAGCTTGTGCTACTATACCTTCGATGAAATTCACCGGTGTCATGACGGTATGTGTTACCGTCTCTCCAATAAAATTGACAGGCCTCATGATGGTTTGTGTTACCGTCTGTGCAGTCGTGACGGTTTGTGTTGCCGTCTCTCCTATAAGATTCACCGGCGTCATGATGGTAACTGTTGCCGTCTCTTCAACGAAGGTGACAGCTTTCCCTAAGAACTCAGCCATTTCTGTCTTCAAATTTTTTTCTAATCCGGTGAAAATGAATATGCTTGAGATGAAGATTAATGGATTATGGTTGAGTTATACTTTTGAGTAAAATGGACATTTACCTACTCCAACTATGCAATATATATATTTAGTTGTTGGAAAACTTTACTTGACAGTTTAGTATTCTAATCGACTTGCTAGGAGAAAATTTGTTGAAGACCATCATATTTTACTCAGACACAAGGGCTCTGCACTTTGGTCACATAATTTCCAACTTGAATATATAGAGAAAAACGAAAAGAGTCAGCTTCAAACATCCATGCTATAGGGATCTTAGCTACAAGTATGACTGATTTGGGAAAATCTTCCAAAAATATACCTTTTGTGAAAATCTTCAAAAAAATGTGACCATGACCGGTAAACGGGCATGTATGTCCTAGTTTTTTACGGAAATACCGGATTTTGTCCTCAGATATGTACATATCGACAACATATGTGTACACATTGGGTAAGGATGTGTAGATATCCCTTCACGGATGTGTACATATAGAAACACTGATACCCCACCATTTTTTATTATTTTCTGACATTAATTATTACAAAATTAACTAATTGGAAGCCTAACAAGGTAAGCTCCAAGCAACTACTATATAAGTTGAACAGATTGACGTGCTAGCTTACCAGCGAGCCTAAGTTTGGCTGATGTCGTCGCAAGGGGGGCAAGCTAACCCTATCGTCCATATCAAACTCTGTAATATTACGACATCTGGGACTCGAACCTGGGACCTCCCGAAACGCATGAAACCTATGTGAAGCACATGCAACCAGCTGATCTAGCCGGTTATAAAACAAGAGGGATTATGCTTTGAGATTATGAAAAAGTCATGTTGTAGACGTCAATTACTTCTTCAGTCATTTTTCCAAACCAATTAAAAAATATTTATGTTGAAAATAAAGCAGGGAATTCCTTTATATACCCCACAAAACACTAACCATACCCGTAGTTAGTTATGTTAGTTGCAAATCAGGGAGGATGAAAAACCTAAAATTATTTGGATTTGTTTATAGTTGTACCTAGGGCTGAACATGGTTTCGGTTATCGCTGGAACCGGACCAAACCAGACCAATTAGGAAGAAACCAAACCGAACCATTTATTAATGGATTGGTTACGGTGTAGAAAGTGGAAAACCGATAGTGTTGGTTTTGGTTTGGTTTGACCTCTTAAACCGAACCAAAAACCATTAGAAAACCGATTAATTTTTAAACTTAGTTTCTACCTTTAATTTACAAGTATTAGATTCTACCCATTGATTTAGAGGATAAATAGAAACCCTAAATTTAATATTTCATTATGATACTCTCCTTCTTTCTCTTTCTCCTTCTCTCAGTCGCCTCCCTTCTCAACACCCAACTACAGCCGCTGCTACTCGACTTTTTTCTTCCCGTCTTCCTTCTTTTTTATTTGTCAATAACTAAATTAAGATATATTATATATCTTCTTTTGATCTCTAGAATTAGAGTAAGCTTTAACTATTCTTGATATTTTTTGTATTTTTTTTGTCTGTAAATTTGTGTAAACCAATACTATCGGCAACTACGATTTTTTTATCTAGATTTGTGTTTTTTTTTTTGGTTTGACATAATTATTGATTAACCAAAAACCACTGGGACAAACCGAAACCAACTGGAACCATTTGGAAACCAAACCAATGATTAATGGATTGGTTTGGTTTAGATTTTCAGAAACCAATAGTATTGGTTTTGGTTTTGATTTGGTTAGAAACCGAACCAAAACCGACCATGAACGGCCCTAGTTGTACCCCTCTCTCGGTATGAAATACCTGCTTTATACTGTACGTGTTAAGTGAAATCCTATACCGAGTCCAACTGTCCAACATGCACTCAGTCTCTCCATCTCCCTCCCGCTCATCTCGTCTCTCACTTTTCATCTGTAGGTGTATAATGAATTTGGAAAAATGAAATTTAAAGTTTAAGTTTAAGAAAAAAAAAACCTATTTCAGCATCTCGTTATCACATCTTCTTCTTTTCTTTCTCCCCATTTTTTTTCCCACAACCCTAACGGAATCTCCAAAATTTGATCGATCCCCATATTTCAATCAGGATATACAACATCAACAACAACGGTACCAATCGATGCAACGAGTTCTTCGACAGCAACAACAATCAATGTTTAGTCCTGGTCTAATAGCTCCTCCTTAATTGTTTCTTTTTTGTTTTTCTTTTTACAAACCCATTTCTGTATTTATGTATGATTAGATTCATTTGTTTGGTTATGGGTTCGTTGATTTGATCTTTCAATTCCATAAAAATACACCTTGTGAGTGTGTATTTATAACTTACGCAAGAGGAATCATTAAACATAATTCCTTTGTTTTTTCTTTTTGAAGGAAATATGATTCCTTTTTGATCTCTACTGGTAAGAATAATCACTAAAAGTGCACGGCTCTTTTGATCATTTTATATGGGAAGAATCAATAAAGATGACTCCTTGTACTATCTGTATTTGAGATTAGTGAATCGAAGTGGTTATTTAAACTGAAATCAAAATGAAACAAACGGAAACAGCAATTACAAAATGGTGAAAGAATAGATTTCTGTGGTTTGGAGAGGGTACCAGAATATATGTTTTTGATGGGTAGGAAGATTAGTTGAGAGGGGACACTGATAGCGAGGTACTGGTAGTATTTTTTGGGGTATATAAAGGAACACCCATAAAGTAATATATCTATAAACTATGACACATAGATCAGGATTTAATCGAAGTATAATAAATACTTAGTTTGTACATATTGTCGGCTTTCAAATTTGTGGCTGATCACATTTTTAGTGGGACCCGCACAAGCCACCTTGTACAAGTATGATAATGTTTATCCTAATTTGGATTAACATTAAACGGATTAACATCTTCACTCAACGCCACGTGCATAGGCTCGTGGCAGATGGATGTGCACCCAGTGTGCATGTATTAATTTGAGTTAGACTATAAATAGTCTTTAGTGGCTGTACAACGTGTAAGAAGAAATGAGAAATAAAATTCCCTTTTCTCCTCCCATGTCCAGTACAAGTGATAATGTATACATATAGTAGTGTATGTACTGAATAAGAAGTTAGTCTTTCGTTTCTAACTTTCTGATACTTAATGAACAATATCCTAATCGCCATCGAACTTTGATCATTAGTAACTCAATGTTCAGTTAGGATAAAAGAAACTATAATACGTTATTAGAACGAATTGCTGTACGGCAATCGGCATGGGGCTGACGATATGGAAAAAGATAAATTCTCTTCAACTCTTGCATATTTAATTTAACTATTGTTAAGTAGTTTTATGCATACAATTTTTATTATGTCTAACTTGGTTTTTATTTTAATTAGGACTTGTTAAAGAGAAAATTAGACATCCTACCGTGTTCGGTTTGTGCTATTTGGAGCACAGGTAATTATATGGTATGAAGAGATATCCAAAATAGGTACGTATAGCGACGACTCATATTTGTGATGTTATTCGGGTTCCGAATTTAGCCAAATATTTGAGTTTTGTAGCATTTTGTCATGTTCCTCTTTAGCCAACCAACAAAAGGTTTTTTCTGCGTTCTCTTTTGGATAGCGTAGAAAGTAAAATTACCTTTGTTGGTACACCAATGATTTTGTGGTGTTAACGGTTTAATATCGGCAGAGCGAGGAATTGTTGCATCCTGCGGGAGAGCAAAATTTTAATATTCCTTTGCTATAATAATCTCCGGAACTCAAAGTCGTTCCACCAAAGGTCGGCATGCGATGAAAAATGGACACCGGCTTTACACGGTTAGCCAGTCTCTATCTATGGCCTGTGAAATGACCACAATTGATATCGAGACAATTTCTTTTAATGAAAAGAATGTGTTCATATTTCCACTTTGATAAATTAATATTTCGTCGACTCTAATAGACGAAGTTGGAGATTTGTCGGTATTATGTCAGAACCGTATTTCTGTGGTAAATAGTTCGGCTTAATTTTCTGGAGAAGATATATGCACCGTATACAATATTGCAGAGCAATAAGGAGAGTCACAAATTTTGTGCCCTTATATGTTCCAGCTAGCTTTACGGCGTGCATTATATGCGTCAATTATATGCATCGACGAGCTTTAAGGAGCTAGTGTTTAATTTGCACTTTGTATATGTTGTGTCAACAACACTGAGTGCTGCAAATGTTAATTGCACCTCGTAGATATACAAACGTCGAGCGATAATGATTGTTGCATTTTTGTAAATGATATTTAGAGTTAATATCATATCTTCTCGTCGCCTGAGCTATTACCTAAAATCTTGAATTTGGTAAATTAAATTTGCACTAGTACCTATGCAAATAACTTTATCTTTGGCAAAGAAGAAAAATACAATTATGGTAGGCATATTTTTGAATATGGGAACCACAATAGTTCTCGGGTTTAAGAACCTAAGCACCGTACCACTAGAAGTGGAATAATACGGGACGGTAGCATAATGATTGGGTAAATAACCATCTTTGAGCCTGGAAGAGCTCTGCTATCGTTGTGACATAAAAGACACGTTACGCCATTTGAAATGCCGTTCATTGTTCTTGATCTCTATCGATCGTCTTGGCAGGACTGGTACTGATATTGAGATAATGTCTATGGTCACAGAATTCGTTTACAGTTTACTGTTAATTTTACATGAAAATGTAAATTCTTAAAATTATCCCAGCTGGACAGTAAACGAGAGAGGAAACCTGATCAGTTACCTCTCCTGGGTTGCATGTTATTATTGTTTTCTGCACCCAGTTGCTCCCTTGATAGGTTGAGTCATGCAGAACTGAATGTTCTTTTGATGAGACATCCCGCCTAAGGATCAGGGGAAGAATCGTCGACGACATTGGTTAAATCCAATTGTGTCTCATCTAAATTCTCACACCGAGAAATGCCTAAGGTGTTAGAGGCTACTCTGTTTCTAGATATAGCAAGAGTGCGCTTGCTTGATTCGGCATATATTAAAGTCCTTGCAAGGTTTGCCATGTAATCACAACGATTGTTTCGTCTGGAAATATGCTTGGAAGCATAGACGAAAAACCTCTAGTTCGAGGTATGCCAATCTAATCAGATAACGTCCATATTCTCTTTGAGTAGTGAGTTGATATATCTCCTGACGAGGAGCATGTCCATGAAATTTGCGTTGATATCTCATGGCGAAGAATATCCGCATGTTGAGATTTGGTACCAAATGGATTAAAATATCCTCTTACTCTAGAGAATGATGTAAGATCGTTATTAACTGATTGATAACTGGTTGTTGATAATATTCATAGTAGCTATGGAAATAGATGTGGATGGATATCCCTTTGCAAAGGAATTATCGACAAAATTTATATGATTGGCGGATATGGACCTTAGTTCATATTGAAGTGTTTTCTCCCTTGTGTGCGCTCTTGAAACTTAGACTTAGCATCAGTCACAAATTTGATTCTTATGTGAAAGCGTAGTGAGAAAACTAATTGAGGTCAATTGTTATGCAGCGCCACCCCTTGAAAGTGAGTTTCTGCAGACACTAACTAGGTTGATGGAAGTATGGTCTGGTAGTCATAAATGACTCGACATCTCACCTGGTGGTAATTGTGTATCTATACTCATATAGATTTTAAATGAAACTCTTGTTTGTCATCCGTTGATGTTATATCATCTTAGTAATGCTTTGGGCATTAATGGTGAGCACATTTGATGTTCTTGTGCACTTTGAACTTATTACTCATGTAACCATTGTCATGTTTTTCTGTTTGAGACGTGCTATTTGATAGACGCATTTATGTGTCTATTTTGATCTCTTTTATGTATTTTATTAGTACCCATTTGTTCTCATTATGGTGTTTTTATGTTTGTTTAGGTGTTTTTGGAGAAAATACCCTTGTATGGAAAGAGTTGCTCAAAAAGTGATGATTTACACCCCGGGGAAATGTCCTGGAGGCGCCCCAGAAATGTACCGGAAACGTCCCAGAAATGTCCCGGAGGAAACCAGAAAAATTACTATTTCAACCCAAGAATTACTATTTCAGCCCAAATTACTAAGGGGACACCAAGACAGGATAGGGGGACACCCCTCTTCTACATTTGAATATCGATTTTGGCGGGAAAAATGTTCACAGCATATGAGAATTTTCGATCGAAGAAATGAAGTAGTGGCAGGCCGATTCAATGGCTGAAACTCATTGGGTATCTTCTTATGGGCTAGAAAGGAAGGTTATGGGTCTTTAGATCGATCAAATTTGGCTAAATAACTCACAAGAAGAAATCAGGGCAGCACGAGCATAATAAGAACAGTTCACGGGATTACGTGATTTGGAGAAGATTTTTAGCGTGTTAATTGCATGATTGATGTCCCGAGCAGTAGGAAGGAGTGTGTAGTTGTTAAACAAGGAAAGAAATACAGCTTATAACGCGTGGAGAATCATTTCAGAGAAGAAAATATTCGGAAGATATTTTCTTTAAACACCGAGTAATGAAGATTATATGGAGTAATTGAGGAAGATTCAACGAGCTGTAGGTGTATAAATATGTTCCCCTGGAGTACTAGAGAGGTTGTCGAGAGTCTGGGGGGGCTGAGGAGAGCCAGAGAAGAAGAAATTCGAGTTTTCCCAAACTCGGTTTCTGCTGCTGCTGCTGCTGCTGATGATGAACACGAAGAACACGAAGAACGGACTCGCAGCAGCAGTCGTTTATCAACAGTGAAAGAGACTCACAGGAGTGGGTCGTAGGTGTGGGTCTTAGGGATTCAGTAACAATAACACCTCTTCTCTGTCGTTTATGTTGGACGCCTTCTGTGGGTCGCATAATCCTGTTTTAGAACATTTACTTATCTTTCTCTTCATTGTAAAACACTTTTGAGCATCAATGAAATATTTTGAGAGGTTTTTCACTATGATGAGCTAAACCCAACACTGGGACGACGGAGGAGGCCGTGTTTCATCCATGTGGTAATTTAAATTAATTCTTTATTTACTTTTTGCACCAATTTTAATTGAAATAAGATTTTAAATTAATTACTTGTGATTTCATTTGATGGAGTATGCTTAGTCCTAGGGATTTTTGATATGCCATGCTTAAGAAATACAAGTAATATTTTATAAAATCTATCTTGGCAATAAACTAGAGTTAATATTTGTTTTGTTTTGAACTATAATCGCCTAGAATTAAATTCTGAACCACTTGAAAATGAAAAATGGCCGAATCTTTAGTCCCAGTACTCTCCCCCATTGTGACAAATATTGTGTATATATTTTTATTTTTAAATCTTTACAAGTCCGAGCAACGAACTTTAACTACCACTTTCAAAACTATAACACTATATTCCACTGCTGATTACTAGATTTGCAAATTTGATGAGAAGGTCTTCCCACCGTTTGGGGGAGGAAAGGATATCGCCTGAAAAACGGCGTGAAGTATCCCGGTTTGCACAAAGATAAACCAGGATATATCTCATCTGGATGTTTTCAACAATGAAAAACATGCCGAAGATTTGTTATCTTCAGAAATTGCAAATCAAGTTGCTTCCTTGAGAAGCTGTGCTATAGTACCAAGTGTGTCATTTGAAGCACACCTTGAACGTGGAAAACTAGTTGATTCGAAATTTCTGCACCTCCTAAAAAGAAGAACCAGTCGCAATCGTTGAAAGATAAATCTCTTTAAGAGACTATCAAAGGAAGATATGATTTCTCTGAGTATAGTTCTCCTAATAAGAGAATATCTCTGCAAAAGCTGTGAAACCTCAAAATGAGAGGATTTTCATAAGGCATGCATGCAATAGAGAAATTTGCGATCATAATCCAATGATTGTTGATGACATAGTCAAAGTATCTATTGATACTACAGTAGGTGTTGTTGGTTTAAACCAATCTCTATGGGAATGTCATCAAAGGTATGATTGGTTAAACCAGGAGAGATCAAAGCAGAATAACAGTTTCTCCCAAAAATTCATAAATTTGGTATTGCAGCCCGAACACTCGATAATGTGAGCTACTCTTGGCTACAAACGGGTGTTTGCAGTTCCGACATCCGATAATGTAACCCCTAGTGGCTACATGTGGGTGTATGTGCATAGTGAGAAAAGTAAAGTCAACTAATGGCACAAAGTCTTTTACAGGAACCTGAGATGGATTTCTTTGTAACGTATTCCCTATTATGGATGCAACTACCTTTTGGGTATTTGTCTGGAAATCTTTAAAGGACTCGACTTGCATCTGGAGGATGTAGTTATTGGAATCTATATCAAGTACATATAACTGCAGGTTTCATCCTATCAGTAAAATTACTCTGTCATGTGCATTTTCTCAATAAAGACGAAAGTTGTCAATCGTGTAATTGAATGCTTATATTATCCAGGGATATGTGAACCATCTTATATGCCCATATATTATACATTTACTAGATTTAATATATACAATATCTACTTAATTGGAACTTCTGAAGAGTTCTCCAAAGAACAAAAATGCTTAAAGCAGAAGTTCGAGATGAGGATCTCGGTAAAACAAGATTGCAGTCTGAACATTGTATCTAGCAGTCCATTAATTTCACCAACCTGGAAGGGTTAGGTATGTTTAAATGGACAAGCTGGCATGGTTTCAGTCGTTCGATCTCTTACTTTTAAGATTGATCGGTTTACATCTCAATAAATGAGATGTGTCACTCTGTGGTTTGTATTACACAAAATATGTGTAAATGGTATATCGGCTAAAATATGTTATAGATACCTGATATTGGGTTTGTAGTAAACATGTAAGTCTGGCTCTACCCAGCACCAATATCGAGACATTGGTCCGAAGAGAGTCCCCTTCATCTTCATGGAAACATTAAGCTTTATCTTTTGCATGAAAGATCGATGAATGTCTCCCACAGAGAAAAGCTAATCAGACTGTTTAAGTTTTGATTTTTGACAGGTTTTCTAAAACAGCTAGATATTTTCCTAGCTAGTAGTCTGGTAGTAGAGGATGCCTATTCTTCCTCCGATCGGCTGCGATTGTTCAGACAAAGCTAGTAGAGAATAAATGGTTGTACCATCAGAAGATCATTAATTTGCGGAAATTAAGATCAGACCAAGTTTTCTCAAGTTAAGGAAGCTGATAAAGACATTAAAAGATGGTTCGTGGTCTTTATGCAGTATAATCAGGCACAATGATCAACTGGGAAGGCTTCTAATCAGGGGGAGTAAAGCTATAGAAGACTATGGATATTGGGCATGTTGGACATTACGTCGTGTACTCTTTTTCCTTAGTCAAGGTTTTGTCCCACTGGGTTTTCCTTGTCAAGGTTTTAATGAGACATGCGAGTCCACTGCTATCCGCAGTTCGTCATGTTGTACTCTTTTTCCTTCGTCCTGATTTTTGTCCCACTGGGTTTTTCTGGACAAGATTTTAACGAGGCAACATCTGCGGATCTATTATTGTTCTGAGTACTCACGTTTTCCTATGCTCAGGTTTTGTCCCTACGGAATTTTCCTGACAAGGTTTTTAATGAGATAACAATCTTAGAACAATGATCATCATCTACGAAGATGTATATCCATAGAATTTCTTGAGATGCGCCGGTATTATATTCTTCGGATTTTGATCCCATGCAGTTTTTTCTCACGCAGTTTCAACAACAGGAGAAATTCCGTATCGACCATCATCACTTTAAAGCTATTAATATTGTATTTTTTTTTTCCTTAGACCAGTTTTTGTCGTACCGGATTTTCTGGCGAGGTTTTAACGAGACGATATCTTTTTGCTCGGATTTTTCCCATCAGGTTTTTATCGAGAATTTTTTAAAATGATGGTCATCCAAGGGGTAGTGTTACGTATTGTCGGCTTTCACATTTGTGGCTGACCACATATTTAGTGGGACCCGCACAAGCCACCTTGTACAAGTATGATAATGTTTATCCTAATTTGGATTAACATTAAACGGATTAACATCTTCACTTAACGCCACATGTATAGGCTCGTGGCAGATGGATGTGCACCCAGTGTGCATGTATGAATTTGAGTTAGACTATAAATAGTCTTTAGTGGCTGTATAACGTGTATGAAGAAATGAGAAATAAAATTCCCTTTTCTCCTCCCATGTCCAGTACAAGTGATAATGTATACATATAGTAGTATATGTACTGAATAAGAAGTTATTCTTTCGTTTCTAACTTTCTGATACTTAATGAACAATATCCTAATTGCCATCGAACTTTGATCATTAGTAACTCTGACAAAATTTTGGTAATTCTTTTCTTAATATTATTCATGACACTTTCATAGATATTTATACATTACGGTTTTGAAAACTTACCTAAGACACTGATTTGAGACTTTCCTTATAAGTCTCACAATCATGACTTACATAAACAATCCTTTCCTAATATATATCACTTACCTTATCAGTCTCAAGTTCGTGACTGATATGGACAATACTTTCCATAGACTGACCACTACGGTCTTGGAAAGTATTACCACTTTCCTTAATACCCCCCCTCAAGACGGAGCATGCAGGTCACAAATGCCCATCTTGGACAAAAGACCTTGAAACTGAACTCGGCCTAATGCTTTGGTGAAGATATCCGCCAACTGTATCCCTGTGGGCGTATACGAGGGAGAAATAATTTTCTGTACTATCGCATCCCTGATGATATGACAATCCACTTCTATATGTTTAGTTCTTTCGTGAAATACGGGATTCTGAGCAAAATACAATGCCGACTGACTATCACAAAGAAGACTCATTCCCTGTGTATGACGAATTCCCAAATCACCTAGTAATTGCTTCAACCACTTCAATTCACAAGTAGCTGCAGCCATAGATCTGTATTCTGCTTCAGCTGAACTCCGAGAAACTGTGTACTGCTTTTTAGTCTTCCAAGACACTGGCGAATCTCCAAGAAGCACAAACCATCCTGTCAACGATCGTCTAGTCAAAGGACAGCTTGCCCAATCTGAATCACACCATCCTTTCAAACTTAAACTACTATCAGAGCGCAACAAAATTCCTTGCCCAGGATTCTTTTTCAAATATCTAACTACCCGAAGTGCAGCTTCCCAATGTTCTTGTCTTGGATGCTGCATAAACTGTGACAAAATATGCACAGAATAAGCTAGATCCGGTCTAGTCACAGCCAGATAAATCAATCTTCCGATCAATCGTCGATACCTTTCTGCATCACTCAACAACGGCCCTGTTGCTAAAGCCAAACGATGATTAGTTTCCATTGGAAACTCTGCTGGTTTTGCTCCTAATAACCCCGTCTCCATAATAATGTCTAATGCATATTTCCGCTGACAAACATAAATGCCTTGTTTACTGCGAGCTATCTCCAAGCCCGGAAAATATTTTAATTTTCCCAAATCTTTCATCTTGAAACACTGTCCCAAGTATGTTTTAAATTTATTTATCTCCACTATATTATCTCCTGCAACAATCAAATCATCCACATACACCAAAACATTAAGCTGCACCTTTCCTTTTATCATAGTGAAGAGAGAATAGTCTGAATAAGATTGCCGAAAACCATAATTCTTCAAAGCTGTTGATAGTTTCGCAAACCAACAACGTGGAGCCTGTTTCAAACCATACAATGATTTCTTCATTCTACATACCATATTAGGATTGCCTTTGGCAAATCCAGGTGGTATTTTCATATACACCTCTTCCTCCAAATCTCCATGTAGAAACGCATTGTGTACATCCATCTGATGTACTTCCCAATTTTTAACAGCTGCAACAGCTAGAAAAGTGCGCACTGTTGTCATTTTTGCTACCGGTGCGAAGGTCTCTTTGTAGTCTAAGCCTTCCACCTGATGATTTCCAAAGATCACCAATCTTGCTTTTAAGCGAACCAAATTCCCATTTTCATCATACTTCTCTGTATATATCCATTTACTTCCTAGTGCTCTCTTGCCCTCCGGCAATTCTTGCAAAACCCAGGTATCTTGTTCTTCTAGTGCTCGTATTTCTTCTTCCATTGCTTTCCGCCATCCTGGATGTCTCATTGCTTCTTTAAAATTTCGAGGTGCTGAACTCGCAGTTATAGCTGCAAGAAATTTCTTATATGGTGTAGAAAATTTTTCACAACTAACATAATATGTCAAAGGATACGGCGTACCTGAGGAGGATGATTGTGATGTATGAAGATGAGATGGACCATTTTCTCTAGTGGTGTGCGTCACAAAACCCTTAAGCCTACTCGATGGAATTTTCATACGCTTTCCTTTACCCATATCACCTTCTACTGCAACATACCGGCGGACTGCTTCAGCAGATCTCTTGGACTGCTACACGTTTCTTCCGTCGCAGTCATATCTTGAATTTCACCATCTCCGTTTGTCGCAGTTGCATCAGGTATGCCTACAGCGTCTCCTGCTGTTGCTGTTACGCCTGGTACTGCCACACTCTCACTTGCTGTCGCTGTTGCTGTTACCTCTTCATCATCGCTCCAGTCAAACGCTGGATTCAACTGAGCAGTCTCAGCTGATACACCAATCCCTCGGTCTCAATATAATGACCAGGCTGATCACTCTCGGTGCGAGTTGCAACTGTTGGCTGCTGCACCACAGACGTTGCATTCTTATATGGGAAACTATTCTCATAAAACTGGACATCTCTTGACACTAAGAATTTTCTTTCATCCAAGTATACTTGCCATGCCTTTTTACCAAATGGATATCCAAGAAAAACACACCGCCTTCCTCTACTTGCAAATTTATCCCCTTTGTTATTTTGATCATGCACATAACACAGGCATCCAAACACTTTCAACTGATTATACGGAGGTTGCTTTCCAAACAATATTTCATACGGCGTTTTATTTTCCAGAATAGGTGTAGGAGTACGATTAATCAAATACGCAGCTGTCAATGCGCATTCTCCCCAAAACCGTATTGGCAAGTTGGCTTGAAATCTCAAAGCCCTTGCCACATTCAATATATGTTGATGCTTTCTCTCCACTCTTCCATTTTGTTGCGGAGTGCCTACACACGATGTTTCAAAAACTATCCCATTAGTCTTAAAATATCCACGCAATGAATTAAACTCAGTACCATTATCACTTCTAACAATTTTGATATCTTTATCAAATTGTCGTTTCACAAGAGCTATGAAATCAAGAAACGTTCGTTCAACTGCAGTTTTATTTTGAAGCAAATGAATCCACACACCTCTTGAAAAATCATCTACTATTGTTAAAAAATACTGTGCTCCACAAGACGATGTAGCCCTATAAGGACCCCATAGATCTATATGAATCAATTCAAAAATACAACTGGCTTTACTTAGACTACTAGCAAAAACTTCTATGTTGTTTCGCTCTTGGGCAAATATCACAAACTTCATTATGCTTCTTCAATCTACTCACACCCGGCAACCTTTGCAATACTTTTTCTGATGGATGTCCCATTCGTCGATGCCACAGCTCGTATGATCTCCACTGACTGCCATAACTTCAACTTGAGGCACACCACAGAAAATGTATAGTCCACCTTGTCGTTCACCCATTCCAATCACCTTCCTCGTCAACCGGTCCTGTATAAGACATAAACTGTTAGTACATTGTACCGTACATACTAATTCATCAATAAGTTGTGTGACAGAAATTAGGTTACAGGTTATTTGAGGCACATAAAGCACATTATCAAGTCTCAAACCGCCCTGCAGAATAATAGTCCCTATTTTCTCAGATTGTGCATATTTCCCATCTGGGAGTCCAACAGTACACTTCACAATATCTTTCACATCAATCATGTCATCTCTTCTACACGTGACATGATTTGTAGCTCCCGTGTCAATAATCCAATTCGGTTTAGTTTGCTTACCTTGCAGTTGGGACGTATTTTTCTTTGCATTCAAAAACTCAAGCACCTGTCTGAGCTGTGTTGCGGTTACTCCCATCAAATCTGAGCCGTCTGAGGAATATGTGTTATTTGACTGCTTTGTCTCTGATATATTTAGATTATGTGCTCGAACCTGATTTCCCGTTCCTTGTCCTCTACCTCCTCTTCCATTCGCAAAACCACCACGTCCTCTACCACCAGTTCTTCCACCTCTACCATATCCTCTTCCACTTTCGGTTTATCTCCCCACCATTCAGGGTATCCAATAAGCTGAAAACAACCTTCATCCGAGTGTCCTTGTCTGCTACAGTGCTTGCAATATTTATTTGGATCATAAGTGTTATTGAGAGGACGTTGATCAGATTGTACCTTGAACGCCATCACATTGTCATGAACTTCCGGTGTGGCAGCTACATCTCCTTCTAAGACGTTCCGAGTTTATCATTGTTTGATATGCTACATCTATTGAAGGCAGTGGATCTCTTGCCAACAATTGTTCACGCAAGGAACCATAGACAGCATCTAGTCCAATTAAGAAATAATGTATAAATCTTCTTCTCTCAAAGTACTAACCTGTGTTGCAATATCACATTCGCACTTGCCACACTTACACGTTGGTACCTTCATATATGTGATCATCTCATCCCATATCTTATTCAATCTTCCAAAATAAGCAACCACACTTTCTGTTTGCTTTTGTTTACATTCACTTAAAGATGTCTTCAGCTGGCATGTCCGTGTTCCACTTACAACACAAAACCGTCTCTTCAAGTGGTTCCATAACAAGTTGGCATCATCAAAGTCTCCCAAACTGGATCTAAGTGACGGCTCCAATGTGTTGCTGATCCAAGAACAAGCATCGACTGAATTGCCACCCATTCTTCCAACTGTTCACTTTCTTTAGGTTCTTTGATTGTTCCATCAATGAAACCAAACTTCCTCTTAGCTATTAATGATCTTCTTATGGCTCTAGCCCATTCATCATAGTTATGTCCTTTTAGAACAACCGGTGTGATAATTATACCTGGACCATCACTTGATCCTAGATGATATACTGGATTCTTCTTTTGCGTATCATATTCTATATTCTTGTCTTTGCTTGATTCTCCATCACCACCCATTCTTCTTTTCTTTTTTTTTCTTTTTTTTTTCAATCAACTGGCTCGTGATGCCATGACAAAACTTTGGTAATTCTTTTCTTAATATTATTCATGACACTTTCATAGATATTTATACATTACGGTTTTCAAAACTTACCTAAGACACTGATTTGAGACTTTCCTTATAAGTCTCACAATCATGACTTACATAAACAATCCTTTCCTAATATATACCACTTACCTTATCAGTCTCAAGTTCGTGACTGATATGGACAATACTTTCCATAGACTGACCACTACGGTCTTGGAAAGTATTACCACTTTCCTTAATAAACTCAGTGTTCAGTTAGGATAAAAGAAACTATAATAAGACATTTTTTAACCAAATAGATAAGTTTCAGTGTATTTATTTTTAATTCCAATCCTATGGACTCTTTCCATCGAGTATCAAAACGTAAAATATATTTTGTGTACTCTGATTGTTTAATGCTATAGCGGAATCCAGATTTGAAGTCCGAAGTAATGATCCTTCTTATCATCGATTTATATAATAAGATATAACTAAATTTTAAATGAGACACTGAAGTATTTATAATTTTTGTTTATAGGTAGGGATGATATATGCTCTAATAAAATGTGAATTATGTCCCTTCTTTCATGTGGAATCTTATTCATAGCAAGTAATATCTCTCTTAATGTTCTTCTCAATGATATTTTTTTTGAATTTGGCGATAGTTCATTTGAAATTGAAGGTATACATCTCTTTTGAAATTGAAAATGAAGTTTATGAAAATGAGACATCGTTCATGACTAAAAGTTTGTTGCATAATTACAAAAGTTTAAGTCAATCACTCGATATATAAGAAAGCATATTTAAATTTTATGTTAAATAAATTTGTTTATTTTTTCCATAATTTTTATATAAAAAATTTAGTTCCGGGTTTTGGAAAAGGTGAATATATATATATATATATATATATATATATATATATATTTCCAGTCAAAACAAAACAATAAAAATCTTAGTTACATAGTTGATTGTCAGGAAAAGGGGATGATGTTATTAATTTTATTACTGGAAAGAAAACAATTAGCCTAATATCTATTTAAGGTATTATATATTTGTATGCACTCGACTTTAGCGAAGCCATATTTGTGCCATAAGATTTTTTATTTTATAAAATCGTTAGTATTGTGATATAGATCAAGGTTTTACCAACGTATCATGATTTTTGTGAGGTCATAATTGAAATGACGAGGCACCAAGTACACCAATTTTTTTTCGATATCAACTATAATTATGATACCTTGTGTGATTAATACAAATAGAGACTATAAAGAATATGACGATAAAAAGGTATAAACTTGGTAAATAATTACTAGTTTGATACTGAATCTTCACTATATAGATCAACCCAAATGTTTTGGATTAACACACAATGTATTTACAATTAATTATAACTAAAACAATAATTATAATTACGAAAAGTAAAAGTAAAGACACAACAAGATTTTATTAATGAGGAAAACCAAAAATGCAGAAAAACCTCAGGACCCATAGTCCAATTTTGAATAGTCTCATAATTAAGACGATGTACAAAGTAACTACAAAGACATTACAAACTTCATATAGTTGAGACCAAGTAAACTATCCCTAATTGCATAGTTTTCTATGTATCCCTACGCCTAAATCCAATCTGACCAAGGCACATGAATCCTAAGATAGAGTCCACTATATCAAGTTTTTTCAGCGTCTATGAAGAATTTAAGCACTAAACCCTTTCGATCATTTTCAAAACAGTAAAGCAACCACTCTCCTGCCTCTGGAAAAAAATTATAGATAATTGTGTTGAGTGTCACAAAGAATTTTCTGTTTAAAATCAATTAAAATCATTTTTCGGGTTTTAGATCTTCCAAGATATGGATTAACAAGGTCGAATTAAACAGAACTACCAAATTCGAATACTGAAAACTACCACCAAATAATAGCTTGTCGATCTAAATACCACAAGTAACAACAAGTCTATGAAAAGTTAAACTGGATCTAGTCGGATCCCAGCTGATCCAGTTTTGTCACGAAGAAAACCACAAATATTCAAAACGAATAAGAAAAACGTTTTTATCTTCAATAGTCTTATGTACTTGCACAATAATAAACTTGATTCCTAAATTGTGATCGACCAGACATAACATTTATTCTGTTATCAATTGATGATCACAAGTCAATGTTAAACTCTTGATATTGTTTGAGTGACCTTATGTCAAAAGGAAAGGCTCCCAAGAAGAATCAAACTAGGTGCGAAAAAATAGCTAACCACCATTAGTCAATCAAATCCATAATTCAAAACTAAAATAATAATGTAATTCAAGTTTTCCACCAACAATACTAGTGTGAAAGAAGATTTTTTTAAAAAAAATAAGTTAAACTCATTTTTCGGGTTTTAGATCTTCCAAGATCTTGATTAACTAGATTGAGTCAAACAAAACTACCAGATTCGAATACTGAAGACTACCACTAAATGATAAATTATTGATCTAAATACCAACGGTAATAATACGTCTATCAGAATATAAACTGGATCTAGTCAGATCCCAACTGATCTAGTTTTGGCACGAAGCAAATTACAAAGATTCAAAACGAATAAGTAAAACCTTTTTGTCTTCAATAGTCTTTTGTACCTGCACAATGAAAAAATTGATTCCTAACTTGTGATTGACCACGCATAACCCCTATTAAGTGACCTTATGTCAGAAGGGCAGGCTCCCAAGAAAAATAAAACTAGGTGCAAATTAAGATCTAACCACCATTAGTTAATCAAATCAATAATCGAAAACTAAAATAACAATGTAATTCAAGTTTCCCTCCAAAAGTACTAGTAAACGCTTCTTGATCCCAAATAAGTCTTTAAACTAGCGGATGTAAAAGATTTCTCATAATCAGGTTACTATCCTCTCCAAGATAGTATTACGATAATACTATTAGTCGGCTACACCAGAAACAACAAAGAAGAAGTTTCCTGGATCAGGATAAGTTTGTAAGAAACTTCAATATTTATAGACCAAGGTAGTTTGGATACCAAGGAATTTCCAAACCGGAGATATTTTTAAAATATGCATTAAAGCACCTAAACTCAGTTTTATATAATACAAACGAATGTCCAACTTTATGACTGAAATCTTCTTGGAGAACTAAATATTAGCTAGCAGTTAACTAATATATATTTCCATAGATATGTTTTGATTTCTTATAAAACAAAACATATTAATTTAGAAAATCTCAAAGAGATTCTCTACTACTTCGGTTTGAGATCTCACATTAGATATCAAAAAATATCTTTGAGGATTTAACAAGTAAGATTTTAATACATGTTCAAATTACTCATTATGTCGACATCTTGAACTTTATTATTTTTCAATTTCCAAATCACACAATCCCTGGAGTGTACCTTACTTAGAGAAATCATATTTGCCTATTGGGGCCGGTTCTACCATGACTCCCAATATAGGCAGGGATTACGCTTTAGGATTATGAAAGTGATTTTGTAGACGCCAATTGCTTCTCCAACCCTTTTCCCTATCCGCTGAAAAAATATCAAATGTTGAAAATAAAATAATATACGTACAAACTATAACACATTGATTAGGATGGAATCAAAATCTAATTAATAATTTGTTTTTGTTACAAAGATTTACAGGGGTGTATTGGATTAGAATTTAGATAGATATCTGACAATCCTAAAAACTCTTAGGTATTCAATTAGGATATGTCAGGATTCATTAAATATCCGAGGTATTCAATTAGGATATGTCAGGAATCATTAAATATCCTAGGTATTCAATTTGTTTAAGATTTTTTAGGATAATTGAGGAGAAGGATATATAAGGATTGTTATGGATATTTGTAGGCAAATTATGCACATGATTATCTCATTATAATCTCAACCAAACTACAAGAGTTACATGGATTATTGTGGACAATTTGTTTTTCTTTTTTTTATCACATTATAATATGTTTTTCCCCCACCACCATACACCACCAACCAACACCAGCACCACCATCGCCACCGACCACCAACAACCCACCCACCACTACCACTACTACTAACCACCACCACGATACACCACCAACAACAACCACCACTGTCGACCATCGTCACCGACCACCACCACCAACACATATATCACACACCACCACCCATCACCTCAATTTTATTGATGGGCTTTTATTCATAAGGGAAACACAGTCTTCAATTTTTATAAATTTAATCCATTATAATCCAAAATTATATATCTATAAGAATCTATAAGATTTTTTTAAGAAACCTTATAAACGCACTTGATTCGGTTAAACTAGTATCTGTTTTTATCCATATAAATCCTGATCCAATACACCCCTGTTATTTCGATATCTATTTGAAGTAATAGTCATAGAAGTTATCCCAATTCAATGACTCATCTGTTTTGTTTCTAGTAGTGATATGCTATAAATAATTTCTCTTTATTACACAAATCGAATTCTAATTTCAGACATAAGATGTTATTGTTTTTTCTCTACTTTGAAAATTAATTCACCGAATCAGGGTACAATTTTTATTTTTTAAAGTTTTGATAGCATGGAATTAAATTTTCTTAAAAATCGTACTATTTAGTAATGATTTTAACCAAACAGATAAGTATCGGTCTATTTTCTTTTGAATTCCAATCCTATAAATTAGTTGTCCGATGGGAACTCTTTCCATCGAAGTATCGAAAGGTAAAAGTCTTAGTGAGATAAAAATTTCATTAGTATTTATCTAGTTTTCTTAAAAATTCTCCGCAAGTCGTAAAATGGAAAGAAAAAACATAAAAATTATTTGTTTGGTGGTGATACTAATGTTTGGAATGTTTGGAGGGAAAACTTACAGCATTCAATAAAAATTGCTTTGCAAAATGTATGCTGAAATGTGCAATTACTCATCTTGGGGAGGAAATCGTCATTTGTCCAATAAAATGTACAAGAAAATGTATTTTCAGTTTGACTACTAACACGATCATTACTAAAAATCAATACTGCCAGTTTGGTTGTGCTGTTTCAAATTGCATTACGAAGAACACTACTCAAGATATGCTCGGAGATGAAGTTGAATATTGCGTTAACACTGACTGCGGTACCAAGTGCTTCAACTAAACAATACTCTTTCTTGATAGTTACGCAATATAATTGATAAAAAGAATAATATGATACGAATTTTCACTAAAATTTATGAGATTGTAATCAGGTATTTATGTTTGTAATTCTCATTTTACCATCTATTAAGAACCTTTCAATAAAATCATAATTTAATATATTTTATCTACTCTGCTTCTTTTATGCTATGGCGGAATCAGAATCAGATTTGACGTCTGAATTAATGATCCTTCTTATCATTGGTTTCTATAATAAGGTCTTGTTTGGTAAAATTTATGATTATAGATAATCATAAATTGATAAATGATTTTAATATAATCATTTTAAAAATAAAATTTTCCAAACATTTTTTTTCAAATAATTGCTTATTTTAGAATGACGATCTCAAAAACAAAAGGAAAGAACAATGATCTAGGATCATTTTTTTAGTCCTATGTTGTTTTTTTTATCTCTCTTTTGATATTTTAGAGAAAATATATTTAATTTGAGTTTGTTAGAAAAAATAATTGATTATAATAAATTTTCGAAACAACTTTTCTCCGTTTATGGAAATAGTGGATTTTTTCAATTATAATTAAAATAATCAATTATTATAATGGTTACCAAACACATAAAAAATCCATTATAATCTGCATAATGGATTACGAGCTGATAATCCATTAAAATAATGGTTACCAAACAGCCCCTAAGATTTAATTAACTTTTAAATGAGACATTAAAGTATTTATAAATGTTTATAGGCAGGGATGATATATTCTCTAAGAAAATGTGACTTATAACCTTTCTTTCATGTGGAATCTTGTTCACAGCAAGTAATATGTCTCTTTATGTTGTTCCCAATAACAATTTGTTGAACTTGATGATTTTTTTTTAATACGAAAGGAAGATTAATTCATTGATTTTAGTGAAGAATACTGTTAAGATCCTGCTGGTTCATTTAGCCAGCCAGGAACTTGATCAAACCAAATTTCACTACTAGAATTAGAAATGGCATGTGTTTTCCAGCTTATGCGCTGCATTATTTGCTTCTCTCAAATCAAAAGAACATAGCCAAGAGGCAAACGAACTATTAAGAATAACAATAATGTCTTCTATCCATGAATTTGTTTGCCAGTTAACCGATCTTCTCGCCCCATTTATTGCCTTTATCACGTTACTACAGTCCTCTTCTAGGTGTAGTCTTCTTATTCCTTTTTCTTTTGCCCAAGTTACTGCCAGTAGAGCTGCTGCAGCTTCTGCCCCCTCTGGAGTTACTTGCTGATGTGAATCGGCATCTAACTCCATGTTGCAGCATCAAAATTAATTTTTAAGAAATCTGTGTTTGGTGGTTTCCAAAATGTACGTTGCCTGCCAATTGCATTATTATCTCTAGGAGAGGTTGGAATACATGACGATGTACATTCATTGTAAAATATAGTAATTAAGTTAGAGATACTTCCTGCATTTGGCTGAGCCTTATCAAAGACTAGATTACATCTATCTTTCCATAAGTGCCATGGTATAACTCCTATTTTTCCTTTCACCTGCATATTATTCTGCATATGAATACCAATTGGTTTTGCAAATGTAATCACAATCCACTCATGAAAGTTAACAATGTTTATAGCAGTAGCAAGGTTAGAGTCACACATATTCCATACTTCTTTTGAAATATTACATTCAAGAAAAAGATGGTGCATAGTTTCAACAGAGGAATTACAAAAAGGTCACAAAGTAGATCTGTCAGATTCAAATCTAACAAATTTATCACCTGTTGGAAGACAGCCAGTTAAACATTTCCATAAGAAATGCAAAATTCTTGGTGGAATGTTTTGTTTCCAAAAGAATTTCCAATTGATATCAACCTGATTATTGCTAATGCCATTCTGAACTTGAGACTCATTGAGAATCACCCTATAGGCAGATTTCACTGTGAACAGGCCATTGTTTTCAGGGAGCCATCTAAGAGTGTCACAACCATTACCAGGAATTCTTATTTTGAGAATCTCTCTAACAGTAGCATGATCAAACAAGGAGTTTAAAGTATTCACTTTCCAATACAGACTATCAGCATCAATTAGTTGACTAACAGTACACATATTAGAAGAATAGAATGTGGAATCAATAAGACCATCAATGGTAGGGACCCATCTGTCCTTCCATATGTTGATATTTCACCCGTGGCAATCTCCCAACAGCTATACTTCCTAACAAATTCTAGACCCTCTAAAATTCCCTTCCAAACCCAAGGACCCTTATCAACACATTCACCATGTAAAGCATTAGTATTAGTAAAATACTTACCTTCTAGAATATGAAACCATAAATCATCTGGAGAGGAAATCAATCTCCAAGCTAGTTTTGTTAGCAAGGCTTTATTAATAATTTCAGTCTTTTTTATACCCATTCCACCTTGACACTTTGGCTTAGCCACATCATCCCATCTCCTAAGATAGCCCCCTTTCCCATTTTTCTTTTTGTTCCACCAAAATTTCCTTTGGATAGAATCCATCTGATCAGTAAGTTTCTTAGGCATAGGAAAAACAGCAAGGTGGTGGTTAGCAGTATTTCCAAGGACAGTTTGAGCTAAAATAGTTCTTTCTGGCTGACTTAGAAACTTAGATTTCCATGTGTGAAGATTATCACCATATCTATCTAATAAACCACCAAAGGTTTGCATTTTATTTTTCTGAATAAGAAGTGGAACTCCTAGGTATTTGTCATTTAAGGCCATTCTCTTGATGTGAAGAATATTAGAGATATCATTCTTAACAGAATTAGGAACTTTAGGGCTAAAGGCCATACCTGACTTGTCAAAATTGACAGACTGCCCAGAAAAGAAACTGAATTAATCAATAATCTTAGCTAGTATCCTAGCTTCACTTGCATTGTCTTTAGGAAAAATCAAACAATCATCATCAAAGAATAAGTGGGAAAACTTGACGATAGTTCATTGGAAATTGAAGATACACCTCTTTTGAAATTGAAAATGAAGTTTGTGAAAGTGAGACATAGTTGATGACTGAAAGTTTGTTTCCTAATAACAAAAAGGGTTTTGTTAACTGGTGCTCCCATGCACAAGTTAATAGCATTAAAAAATTATTATTTCTGCCTTGTAATCATAAATATTATTGGGAATCATGTTAATTCTTGGTTAAATAAACCTTGTATATTAGATGCGCATGTTTTCTTGTTTTAACCTTTATTTGAATATTATTTAACCCAATTAAATGGGGCGTCACTGAATCATCCGTTCATCTTCGTGTTTACATTCATCTTCTCATGTTTCTTTCCTCTAATAAAACCAATTGAAAATTCTGCGGAGAAGCCCTACATTGGGAGAAATCAGCACATTGGAATTGGGATGAAGATTTTTGCAGTACCAATACCAAGTTTGCTTAGTTACCTTTCATAGGATTATTTATTTTTAGCTTGCTTTAATTCCGTATCTAGTTAGGCTTCTATAATTAGTGTTACTTGTTTCATAAGTATTTGGAGTTATAATTTGTAAAAGACTCAACGATTAATACAAAACTCAAGTTATTCTTCAATCATTCTCCTATCTCTTTTATTCTTCTTCTTAATCTTCTTAATCTCTCAAATTTTGTGGTTAACCTCCATTAAAAAGGGTATTTATCTTGGTTACTTTGCGTGCATACGTTCTTCACAACACCTATTTCCTACGTGTGCATAATATCATCACTTGTGTTAGGTTTGAACCCTAACATCTGGTACAGAACCGGTTCATACTATACCTAGTTTTTACCCAAATTGTATTTCCTTACCATGACGTACACAGAAGATTTATCTCTCCTGCAACAGAATATTAATGGAGTTATAACCAAACATGATGGGATCACAACTAAAATTGATACCCTTGTTCAAGATCTCACTACTGATCGTACACAGCTGGCTGATAAAAAATTCTGAATTTTCGTGCAGAAGATAAAGTGATTCGTGAAGAAGAGAGAGCTAATCATAAACTATATTTATCTTAACATGAAAAATCTCTAACTCAAGATATTGGCTTGGAACTTAAATCTTCGTTCCGCGATATGCTTAAATAACTTCTTCCTCATCTTAAATCAACGGAGGATATTCCACAAAACAACACGAATCCTAATACAAATATTAATGGTGGTGGAATTCTGGATACTCCGCCCCGTGCACCACCAGTTACTTTGGAATTTGCTTCTTTTGATGGTGATGATCCTGATGGTTGGTTATTTCAAGATAAACAATATTTTTCTTGGCATATTATTGCTAATAATATGAAGGTATCACTGGCTGCTGCTCATCTTAAAGGATTCCCTAATGCATGGTTTTGTTAGAAGAGAATTACAATTGTCAACCCAACTTGGCCACGATTATGCTCTCTAGTGCGTGAACGAGAAGTTTATTGATGCTAAGATGGCAATTAGAACAATTAAACAGAAAGGTACTGTTAAGGATCATATTCCTGATTTTGAACGTCTTTTAAATTTTGTGGATTTTCCTGAACCTCACTTGATTAATTTGTTCATTCATTCTTTAAAACCTGAGGTGGGCTCTCTTGTTAAATTATTTGAACTAACTACTTTAGCTTCCGCCTTTAAAAAAGTACTGAATCAAGAAGCAGTATTACTAGAAACTTCCAAACAACTCTCTCGGCAAAATCAGTTTCGATCACCTACTACTACTAATAGTTTACCAATAAGGAAAAATCCTCTACCTCCTGGTGTTAAAAGGCTTACTTGGGAAGAACAAAAGAAAAGCGGGAAAAAGGTCATTGCTTTAATTGTGACCAAATTTATTAGCATGGTCATCTATTCTTGAAACCTAGACTATTACTATTAGATGTTCCTCCAAATTCCGAGAACATTGATGAAGCACCTGATGAGTATAGCTATGATGTTGCTGAAGATCTTATTCTGACTCAAAATACTTTTTCAGAGATTTTGGAACCAACAATCTCTTTGAATTCACTAATGTGTTCTTCATTTCCTAGAACTATACGTATTTTGGGTTGCACTAAAGCTCAGCCATTTTGCATATTGATTGATTCAGGCTCAACACATAATTTTCTTCATCCTAAAATAGCTAAACAATGTGGTTATCACACACATTCTGGAGATACTGTTTTAAAATTTACGGTTGGTGATGGTGGTCAAATACAAACTTGTGGCTCTTGTCGTAATATTCAAGTTAAATTTCAAGATTATTCATTCTCTACAGATTTCCATCTTCTTGATATCAGTGGTTGTGATGCAGTTTTAGGAGTTCAATGGCTACGTACATTGGGTCCTATTACTTAGAATTTTCCTAAGTTAATGATGAAGTTTAAAATTCAAGATCGTGATGTGGTTTTACTAGGAAATAATTCTTCCAGCATTATGCTTATGGACACTAAATCCATGCAACATTTATTGTCTAGAGAGACTTTGGCAGTCTTCTTCCAACTATCTGCAATAAATACTTCACTCAATGCCGCAACAATGATTTCACCTGATTTGCAACTGCTATCAAAATATGCTGATGTTTTCAAAACACCAATATCTTTACCTACTGAGAGACTACATGATCATCGCATAAATTTACTTCTAGATTCTGAACCTGTCAATGTCAGACCATACCGTTATCCACATTTTCAGAAAGACGAAATTGAGAAGATAGTGCATGAACTTCAACAAGCTGGACTTATTAGCCCAAGTTCTAGTCCTAATTCCTCTCCCATATTGATGGTATGCAAGAAGGATGGTTCTTGGCGTATGTGTGTGGATTATAGAGCTCTGAACAAGATACCTATCAAAGACCGTTTTCCAATACCAATGTTGGTTGATTTATTGGATGAACTACATGGTGCAACAGTCTTTACCAAATTAGATTTTCGATCTGCTTATCATCAGTTACTTATGCATAAGCCAGACATTCCAAAAACTGTTTTTCGCACTCATGATGGACATTATGAATTCTTAGTCATGCTGTTTGGTCTCTCAAATGCTCTATCCACCTTTTAAGGGTTGATGAATCATATTTTTCTTCCTTATCTTCGTAGGTTTGTGCTGGTATTTTTCGATGACATTTTAATTTACAGTAATACCATGTGTGAGCATATTCAACATTTGTCTTTGGTATTTGAATTGTTGAGGCTTCACCAGTTATTTGTTAAGGAGTCTAAATGCACCTTTTCAAAAAATACAGTGAAGTATTTGGGTCACGTAATTTCTTCTGAAGGGGTTTCAGTTGATCAGGATAAGATTCAAAGTATTCTGACATGGCCTCTTCCAACTTCACTCAAGGAATTACGAGGTTTTTTGTGTTTAGCAGGCTATTATCGTAAATTTGTCAAGGATTTTGGTAAGATTAGTGCACCCTTACATCAACCACTGAAGAAAGATGCATTTATCTGGAATGATAATGGTACTACTGCATTCAAAGTGCTTCAAAAGGCTCTTAGTACAACACAAGTTTTAATCCTTCCAGAGTTTTCAAAAGAATTCTCTTTGGAGTGTGATGCATCTGGAAATGGGTTAGGAGCTGTGTTAATGCAGTCTAGTCGACCAATTGCTTATTACAGCAAACCCTTGACAGGAAAGAATTTAAATTTTTTAGTTTATGATAAGGAAATGCTTGCAATTGTCTCTGCAGTTCAAAAATGGAGACCTTATCTGCTTAGTAGACATTTCAAGATTCTTACAGAGCACAAGAGTCTGAAATACTTTCTGGATCAAAAACTCTCTTCTATGGAGCAACAGAAATGGTATCCAAACTATTGGGTTATGATTATGAGATTATTTTTCGACAAGGTAAACAAAATCTTTCAGTTGATGCTTTGTCACTCATTGGATCTCATTTTAGCTTTACTGCACCAATTTTCTCTGGAGTCACTGAGGTAATTCAAGAATGTCATCCGGATGCTGAGCTAAGTATACTCATTCAAAAACTCATTGATTCTCCTTCTTGCAAACTCAGTTTTTCATATATTGATGGAGTCTTGCGCTACAAAGGAAGAATAGTTGTGGTACCTACTTCTTTATGGTGTACCAAACTTCTTGAGGAGTTTCATTCAAACCCTATATGGGGTCATTCAGGGTTTTTTAGAACTTATAAACGTTTGCAGCATAATTTTTTATTGGAAGGGTATGAAACAATCAATCAAGGGTTTCATTGCTCAGTGTGATGTTTGTCAACGAAATAAAACTGAGGCTATATCTCCACCAGGATTATTTAATCCTCTTCCAATTCCTTATGATGTGTGGATAGATATATCAATGGATTTTATTGATGGTTTTCCAACTTCTAATCGTAAAAATGCAATTTTCGCTGTTATTGATCGTTTAACCAAGTATGCACATTTTATAGCTCTCACACACCATTATTCGGCTAGCACTATTGCAGAGGTGTTTGTTCGTGAGATTGTTCGCCTTCACGGAATGCCAAGAAGTATTATTAGCGATAAAGATCCCATTTTTGTGAGCAATTTTTAGGAAGCTTATTTTTAGCTTCAGAGTACACAATTATGTCACAGTTCAGCATATCATCCTCAGAGTGATGGACAAACTGAGGTCACCAATAGGACATTAGAGTGTTGTTTGAGATGTTTCGCGCGTATGAAGCCAACAAATTGGTCAAAATGGTTACCATAGGATCAATGGTGGTATAATACAAGTCATCATACTGCTATTAACATGACTCCATATCAAGCTCTTTACAGCCGGCCTTCTCCAACAATTTCAGCTTATTTACCTGGTACCACTTCTGTGCATGATGTTCATTTAAATCTCAAAGCACGGGTGTAGATGGTGGATTTTCTACAAGGTTTAAAATCGTAAAACTATAATTGTACATGCTCCTGATCCAGCAATCAGATTGTATTGAGGCTCATGTCTCTCACTGAAGCATGAAAGCTCATGCCATAAAATCAATGACTGATAATACTGTCTCTCAGGGTATATGTAGATGTGTAGTCTCTCAGATGAGGCAACGACACATCTCATAAATACTGAGCAATTTCAGAAATGAATTCTATATAGAATCGAATGATTGGACGACTCCTAGACAGCTTTCCTGCTAGTATAGAGCAACAACGTCTTCAGGATGCAACAATGTTTTCCCTGACTATATAAAAGAAATATGACGTTTCAACAAGCTCATATCTCTCAATTCTCAGATAATTAATGCTCCTAGAAAGCATGCATGCTAGTATAGAGTCATCAATTAATTATTTCTAATCGTTAACTGAATATCCAGCAATATTCTACAATTCTTCGTAATATTTCGCCACGTCAATTTGTGGTTCTTCCCAGCAGAATTCCACGGGTTAGTGATAAATATTCAACGTACGGGCATCTGAGCCGCTATCGAGTAAGCCCCGACCTAAATGGTGCAAGTGTACTCAGCAATAATGCAAAAACGAGCACCTGAATGCACGAACGAGCATTCCAAAACACGAAGGAACGATGACCCTATGCAAAATAGGAAGAAAATAATAAATAATAAAATATTAATTGAGGCGCCAGGAAACTGGGCCCACCGGCCGGCCGGTTGTGCCATGGCCAGTCCCACAATCAATTTTTATTATTTTCCTTGATTTTATCATATTTTTATCATATTTTAATTATTTTCCTTGATCTCATGAAAATCTCTTCATTTGAGCAAATATCCTTCGTTTCATGAAAACTCCTTAAATTCATGAAATTTCCTTCAAGTCATGAAAAATAATAAAAAAAATAGGGAAACTCGTGGGACCGGGCCCTAGCCGACCGGTCATGCCCTAGCCGGTCCCACACACCCCTTAATTTATTATTATTATTTTTTATGTTTCCCTCATCTCATTGAAACTCCCTGATTTCAACAAATTCTTTGGTTTCAACAAACCTCTTGATTTTATGATATTTCCCTAAAATCATGAAAAATATTATAAAATTGAGAAAAGTGCCTTGGGAAGGGCTCTTTGTCCGGCCGACCATGCCTTGGCCATATCCGGTCCCACACTTCATGAATCCCTATTTTATTATTATTATTTCCATAATCTAATGGAAATTCCTTAACTTCATGAAATTCCTTAGTTTCATGATATTTCCCTCACATTAGGGAAAATACATAAAAATTACATAAAAATTGGAAAAGGTGTTGCGGGACCGAGCTTGCTAGCTGGCCGGCCATGACCTAGCCATGGACGGTCCTAAACCTTGCAATCTCCTATTTTATTAATTATTTTTCATCATCTCATGAAGATTCCCTAGTTTCAGCGAAACCCTGAATCCTTCATATTTTCTCAAACTGTTGCTCAAACGCGCATCAGAAAATATTGAAACTCTCAGGACTGAGACACGGACATTATGGTGACACGGGCATGTCTCCTTGACCGACCAAGGCCGGCCCTAGGGCTTGCAAATAGCCGGTCCCACATGTTTTAGTAATTTTGACCTAATTTGCTTAATTGCTCATGTTGGGTCCAAACTCTTCTCAAACAACTGGGAGTTTGCTCAAACGAACATCAGCTGGTCCCAAGAACACCAAGAGCTGGTCTCATGCCCCCTTGGTCGGTCCCTCATCTCTCCATAATAAGGTTTTACTACCTAACGCTCACACGAGAATTATTTCAATAAATGATTAAACCAGCATTTAATCATCCTTTCACCAATTGGTCTTCAGGAGACTTTGGTATTTTGCTCATTTGAGCATCTGGGCGTTACATGGTCGGCTCGTCATCCCATGTAGCGGGTCCCTCTTTCACTGTATGATTTTCAATAAATCATCAATTGATCAAAAATTGGGGTTTCGAATCCAGAGCTCTCCGAAAAATTAATTCTGAGCAGATTCAAATGTAATAACTTTATGTTGTTCCCGTGATCAACACTTTTATTATTATGCTCGTCCTAGCTTCCAGTATCTTAAATTAATATTTTATTTTATCTGGTCTTGACACCTACAATTCATCAGATATGCAACACTTGCTCATACGAGCAATATTTGCTCAGACTAAGGAATATTGGTTCAACTATCAATACTCAATAATTCAGCAACATTTGCTCATCTTAAGTTATCAACATTTATTCGACAATATAGTTTTGTCTCAGCAGACATGTTGAGCATTTGCAAATCACGTTCGACTCAATAACACAAGGACTCATCGTCCCATAAAGTCAGAAACTGACTCCACAATCACGAGATATCCATCGTGTCACATGGGGGATATTAACTAGGGTTTTGGTTTGGCGGTCTACGGCACGTGTGTTCATACACACGATGAGAATGTGAGCAAGTCGTGCAATCAGTTGGAGGAGTTAGCAGAGTAGTGGATGGGAAATCAACCAAGTCTCCGCACGATGATCAACTGGTTTTGACACGACTTCCCACTTCCCCACTCTCTGACTTCAGCAACTGTCACACTCCATGGGATCAAGGTGTTTACAATTCCATCAATATAAAAGGCCTCTGAATCATGATTGAAAGAGACAAGAATTTCTAGTCAAGTTCATACAGGCAATCTTTCGTCTACACGAACTCATCGTCTGAGAAATCACTCTCAACTGAGTAAATTCAATCATTCAGAACTTTCTTACGCAGAAAACACAACACACCTACAATCTTTGATCACCATTGATCTCACACATTTCTCAGATTTCATCCTACAGATCGACCCATCCTATCTTGTGAACGAATCGACTCCGGAACGACCATTGTCTTGGTTTAGGCCGGAGTTTTACAGATTGATATCTCGAACTTAAAGCACTCCCTTCTTGCAGTGCATCTGTGTGAGGTTGAGCATTTTCTCAGTTCAAGGAGTATCCTCCGCATGGTCACCTCCCCAATTCCGTAAGAACTAGCAAATCGTTTTCCCCATCTACAGATTGGCGACCACGGTGGGAGATCATTCTCTCGGTTGCAATCTCAATTCACAAAGATGGATGATCTTAGGTCTGGGTTAGTTACAGGTTCCAACACAAACGACGCTAGCACTAGAAACAACAACAACGAGGATATCCCGGAAACCATTCCGGCCTCTAACACTGACGGTGATGATGTTATTCCTCCTCACGCTAACATGGAAGGTCATCCCCTGTTCAGCCGACACCCTGAGGAAGTCGGGGGGAATCCACCACCTACCATGGTTGATCTCATCAAGGTGCAAGAGACTCTTGCAAAAAATCAAACTGACATGGGTGCAACACAGAAGGAGCTATTCAATTATCTCAAGACTCTCACTGGCAAGATGTCAGAGAAGCCTCAAGGAAAATGAAAAGAAAAGGAAACATCCTCAGATGTTGATCCTGAAGTAGTTCCAATTCATACAGTAGATGACAGCGAAGTCCGCAAAGCTGCAGAAGATCCATCAGCGAAGGAATCATCAAATTTCATTACTCGAGAAGATTTAGAACGACTCTTGGAGAACCATGGAAAATACAAGACATCACATATCCATCGTCACCAGCCTCCATACCCTGCTGCTATGCAAAGGATTCCTCTTCCAAAAGGTTATACCTCTCCAACCTTCACTTTGTATGACGGAACATGCAATGCTCGGGAGCATGTTTCTCGGTTCCTGGAAGCCTTGGGTGAATATGAGAATAACCATGTTGTTCGCCTCAAATAATTTTCAAAATCCTTGAAGGCAGGGCATACACCTGGTACAACAACATCGCACCAGGAACTATCAACAATTGGGGATAAATGATTAACGCCTTCTACAGAAAGTACTTTTTTGTGTCAGAGCAAGTTACGCTCTCTGATCTTGGAAGAATGTTTCATAGGAGAACTGAACATCCCAATGACTACGTAAAAATATTCAGAGTCCAGGCCCTGGACTGTCATGATCCAAACGTCACGGAGCAACAACTGGTAGACTTGTGTATCAACGGCATAATCCCAGTCTACAGAGCTTTATTGGAAAATCTTCGTTTCATACCTTCTCAGAGCTTCATGAAGAGGCGGAGAGATCGGAAACTACTGCACCCGCTATACTGGAAATAACAAAAGCTACAAAGGCTGAAGAACCGCGAGATGCTCGAGGTAGCAGGCGTCTGATCAATAAGAAGTACAACCTCCAGCCTTCCACAAACGCTATCGCATAAGGGAGAAAACGGAAAGTCGAACCACCGCGCAAGCATACCTAATCTCCATCAAAAGCACAAAGGAAAGATAAGCAAGATGCACAAGCCCCTGACCAGCGCACATAGGCTCCTGATCAAGACGCACCTGACTTTCCTGTTTCCATGGAGGAAGTGATCGAACTCCTGGATGCTTGGATCCAAGATGGTGCTATAAAGTTGCCATATGTCGAGAAAGAACCAACTGAAGAAGACATGGAAAGTCCTTGTTACTACCGCTTCCACAGGTTCGTCAATTATCTCACAAGTGACTGCAGAGTCTTAAAGTGCATATTCAGGGAAAAGGTTGAACGGGAAAACTTAACTTGGGGAATGAAGGAGTACACGGGGATCCTCCCCAGTCAATACTTTCTCCATCTCTGAACAACCAGTCAAAGAAGCAGTTCAGTCATTGATCGAGCATGTCTGTGAATTGCTCTATCTGTCGAAGGCGCAGATGGGAGACATGTTCATGGATCTGAACCACATAGTATCTGGGAAACATCTACCGATTCCAGAAATACCTCCTTAACCTCCATCCACTGACAAGAAAATGTTTGACTGGGGACTGCTCACTACATTGCATATTAAAGGAAATGAATTCAAGAGAGCATTTGTTGATGTTGGCACTGCCATCAACATCATTCCTTTGAAAACTCTCAGAGCCGCTGGCATTACTCGACAAGAAGCTACTCATGCTCCCATGGAAATCATGGATCACGAAGGGACTTTCAGAGACGCATATGGATATATCATCCACAAGGTCAAAGAAAGTTCAGTCTGCACTGAGACTTATTTTTACATAATCTGGAAGATCCAGGATACGACACGATCCTTGGACGAACTTGGATTCATGCTGGAAAGATGGCCCTAATGCCTTCAGCACACTCTACTGTTGAAGAAGACTCCGACTCAAAAGAAATAGAGGATGCCCCACCATTTCAGCATCTGGAAGAAGTTAAAGCCCTGGTGGAACTTACACAGAAACCTGGAGAAAGTGCACACTCTTTCATCAAAAGGTTCCGTACTCAGGAAAGTCTGATTCCACTTCATGCACCTATATTTCCAATGTTTAATCATGTTACCTTGGTCTGGGGACTTCTTCCCATTGACAACTTAGCTGTCGCAAAGTGTTATGAGTGGATAGCCTCACCACAGAAATGTTACACCAAGTGGTTGAATACAGAGTTTCTTCAGACTGAGCATTCTATCAAAAGATTTATTGATGAAGACATGGCTAAGCATGACAGACAGTATGCTGGATATTCCCCTCTTCACGAGTGTCCATATGTGCCGCAAACATGGAATCCCATCACACGAGGAATTCCGAATCAACAGAAGATATTCAAGGCGCGGAAGAACAAGCCTAACAAATTCAAGGAAGGGGATTTAGTTCTTAAGGCAACTAAGCGTGATCTTCATTCTACAAGGAGCTCCAATTGGGAAGGACCTTTCATGGTTGCAAGATCCATAGCTGGAGGCTACTACAAACTTATCAACACAGATGGCAGGACCATACCGGTGATCCATAAGAATTGGCTTAAGGAGTTTGACGCCTGAAATTATTGGGTATTTGAGGTACTGGGCGTTTGAGCATTCATGACGTCCGGGATTTGGCATTTAGGATTTTCTTTTATTGTATTTCAATTTCTCCAAAATTTTTGCAATACTTGCATTCAGTATTTGAATTCAGCAATTTATCAAAACTCAGTTCATTTCGCTTAAAGAAAATCTCTATCAAACCCAAAAGAAAATCCTCAATCATCTACCAATCTAAAACCAATCAATATCAAAACCAAAATAAAATATTACATCTCTCAGAAGTTCAGAAGTTCAAGAGATTACAAAAAGGAAATCAAACAAAATCAGCAAAGAAATATTTTCGCTCCTCTGCATCCTTCAAGACTTGGAAGGCCGCCTTCTCCATGTTCATCTCCTCAGCTTGGCAATCTTGTCTTCTTTCTCCATCACAGCATCATTGGGAAAGGGTATGTTATTCTCATATGAGTCCTTGATAGCGTTTATTTTCTTACGAATCCACTTCACGTTGAAGCCAAGTCTTTCAGAATTCTCCAAGTTGAACTCTCAATCAAAGAGTACATCTGGAATCACAGTATTTATGGCCCTAGCGCATATATCACTTACAACACGCAAGATGACACTTACTTGCATTGTTAAAGCATAAGCACGCCCAGGATCTCTAGTAACGATGATGTGACCAAACTTCCTCCATATCTTCTCGTACAAGCCTGCATATCCAATAGGAACGCTGAATCCACCAACTAGTTCATGATATAGGAGTGATGCGTCAAATGGAGGATCAAAATCAACTCCTGCACTTGGATATTCATGCACCACTATGCGATTATTAATTACTATAGCAACTTCTACAGTCATGGCAACAGTTTCTTTAGTCTCCTCTGCTTGTGGCTCGGTTTCTTCTATTACTGGAATGACAACTATTGAAGTTTCCATGACTTCAGTGACAACTATCTCATGGCCTTGAAGTGGAGGCATGGTTATCTCTTCATCAATAACTCCAGGTCTTCTTGAATTATCCTTATTGGTTTCAGTATCCTCAACTTCGGTATTTGGCACCTAATACGAAGATTACATGAGGTTAGAGCAATCTAAACATGGAAACCAAATGGTATCATAGACAACAACATAAAAGCAGTTCAACATCATAAAAATTCATCATTATGCACTCAAGACACGAAGAAATAGCGTGAAAGTCATAAAAACACGTTTTGCGGCAAGCTCGGCTAAAGAGATTTTACTCTCCCCTGTACAAGACGACGAACTGGGATATGAGGATGAGTTATATACCATTCTCTTAGTATAGATGTTCCCTACAACATATAAAATTTTTATAACAATCCGATGAACGTGCAAGGATATGTGATCAAAACATTGGATAACATATAGTCTGAAAAGGTTCTGAAAGTCTTCTGGAAGTTCATTGTTTCGCATTTTTCAGGTCCTAAACGTGCTCAAAAATTAAAAAGCTTCTTCAGTAAAGCTTGGAAATTTTCCGGGCTTGAAGATACATATGCGGACCTTGAAAATCCGACTTCAGATGAAGATTTTATGGTGTTTTTGCTAAAAGACTGAGTTCTGAATTTTCTGGTGACGTATTTCGGCAAAGTTTTTCGTATATGCACATGGATTATCGTTCATTTATTCATAAATCAACAATTTTATGCTTCCATGGACAAAATACAAGGGAAATACTTACTTGGGTGGTCTCTGAAACGTTCAAAGAATCAGAATTGCATGTGTCAATATCAAGAGTCTAATTACTTCCATTCGGTTTTGAACCCTGGGAGATTTCTTTATCTATACCCTCCGAAGATGAACGAGCATCAACACTCTCCAATTCCATGGAGACATCCTCCTGGACATGTTCTCAAACAATTAGCATTTTATCTACGAAGCATCATATTTGGTTATCTGGAGGAGTACTCACATCATTCTCTTCTTCAACACTCAAGTCAGAAACCGTCTGCCCAGCGGCAGAGAATTCAAGACCATCAATACTTGATGGAGAAAAGTTTTGTAACCAAATAACGAATGTTGGTTTACGATCCTAGTAATACGGATAGGAAAAAGTCACGGCGGAAAAGTAGTGACAACTCACCAAGGACATAACTGGGGACTTTATGGTGTTAGGTAACAGCTTACAATTCTTGTTCCTGCCTTCTCCACCGTGAATGATTATTTCTGCGCGAGAAGTTTACTTCGATCCGAGGTCTCACGGCACGACCGTCCTGTAAAAGAAAATTGATGCGATAATCAAAAGCAATTATTTTAATCTTATGAAGAATATGCAAAAGATAAATACTGGTAAAAATCTTGGAGATTCCTTTCGCTTATCGCCGCCGCAGATATGTTTCAATCTTGGTCGAGAAGCAATCATATCAGCAGAAGGATGCTCTTTCACTAAAGGTTGGCCAACCATTACAAAATCGTGTAAACGCTCAAGATGCTGATCCCAGAAGTCTATGTAACCTGGAGTTACATATGTAATTCGTTCAGAACAAGGAAACCAGTAAGAACCTCCTTCCACACGTGTGCGATCTAAGCAGGTCTTAAGTTGTTCCACTGATGGTTTCCTTTTTCAAAAGTTGGAATGCATTGATCCATACCCATTTGACGAGATGGTCTATCGATGTTGTATTCCTCTACTGAAAAGTCTCCATATATTGTTGATATCAAGTGACCTGGAGTACAACTCAACATGAAGGATCTTTCGTCATCGTTCAAGTCAACACCAGATTTCAAAGTCATACTTTCTTCAGTATTAAAAGTTTTCAACTGAGAAACATAAGAAGGAATTAGCACCCAGGGGCGGAAATTAAACTCAGATTCATTGTCTAACACATCGATGATACGTGTCTTGGATTGAGGTTGCTTTGTAGACCAGCGCATAATCCTGGCATTATCCTTCTCAAGAAAAATACGACAAGAATCAGCAGCATTCAGCCTTTGCAAGATATTACGAGGAATAGGTGCATAATTATTGAAGCGCTCCCACATCAAGGCCTGGAGAAACATCATATTGGCGTAGCATTCAATCCTCATAAATCCATTCGAAACGCTGGAGTCTATAACCAAGGAGTCCAGGTTAGAGTACAAAGAACCCAATAATAGACTACCTATGGGAAGTTGTTGACCTTGAGCCATATTAATGGAAAAAGGGATTACAAATGGCTTTAGAAAAGTTCATATGTCTTCAAACACGTCCCTGGACATTCATAAACACAAGAAAGCAGCAATAGATAACATACCGTCAGGTTCGTCAAGAGGGGTATCTCGTGGCCACCAGTGTGTTAACCAATGGACGTAACAACCTTTGCCATACGCCTTATTAATTCTCTCCATATCGACTGTCAAGATGTTGGAAACTGTTGTCTCCTCTGCTGAAAGCTCTTCAGGGAAGTTACCCGTGATTGGGAGATGCAGCAAAGCAACTACATCCTCCAAAGTAATGGTAAACTCTCCCCATTTTCATATGAAGGTATGAGTTGGAATGCACCAGCGAGAAAGAAGAGCTACAATACCTCGGGCATTATGGAAAATGAACAAATCTCCAGATGATAGGATAGCCCTGGTTACCTGTGCTCTATCCAACATGGCTCTAACACGAGGAAAACCCAGCATATGTCTCGCCCATCCAGAGAATTTTTCTAAAGGTCGTCGAGAAAGCTTGAATTATATAATGGACGCAAGAAAAAGTCCTCGTTCAAGACAAAATCGAATAGCTGCTCGAGGAGTCACTAATTTCTTCTGAGCAACCTCTCTGGGATTTATCAGAAGGAGAAATGCTGGAGATTGAAGACGTTTTTCAGTTCCCTGCTGAACCGCGAAAAATGCATCATCTATATTTGGAACGTTCTTGAGCCCAGGAGTTTCTTCTTATTCTTCACCAACGGAAGTCTCATCTATACATGTATCGTCTCTGAAGGCATCATTTTCCTAGGAGTCAGACATCTTTGCGAAGTAGTTGTCATGTGCACAAACATTATTTCAGAATATTGTCATACAAGACGCAAACTTCGACAATATGATGGAGCTATACAATCTGACAACAAAATATTCATGCAGGCATCTACAAAAACGATAATCCTTAACTCTTGCCTTTTTACAATTCCACTGGCAGTGATTGTGATATAATAGTTAACACTCGGAAATTAGTTAGTTCTTTGAAACCTGCAATAACGAACAAAGCCTTATCATTTGAAAACTGAAACCTGATTTTTCATAAAATCATGAAAATAATTTTCATAGTATAAACATCCACAATTGAGCTATGAAACTTACACCAAGACAATATTTCATCATAAATAAATTGTCTAATTTCAAGGGTTACTCAAAACCCATGATTGATTATGTGAAACAATGATTAACGTGAATAATTCACGTAAACTTTTCAAAAACTTTTATTCACTCACATAAATAAATATATGACATTATATTATATGTCACGGTTTCATATATTAAAAAAAAAAATCTCTTTTCCTTCGTATGAGCATTTTTCTTTGAAACGAAGGTTTATTTCGGTCTTGTGAAAAGTTCACACCTTTTAAGATAAAGTTTTGGTTTCCATGAAAGCTCATAAACAAAATTTTATCACTGGACACATGTCTATTTCAAAAGAAAAATCTCTCTCAAGTTAGGGATTATTGCAAGTCTCTCGAACTAATGATCGAACGACCATACGTTTAATAAAATAAGGATTTTCTACAAAACCCACGCTAATATATACACATGTACAAAATTTTAACATGATCAAAGCATGAACAACTCATGAAATCAGCAAGCAAAAAAGAAAATTGCCGCGTACCTGGTCGGCGCCGGCCGGTGGTTGCTCCGGTCGGACGGCGGTGACACTCCGGCAAAAAAAATTCCTCCTTTTCCTGCTGTTGACGTGAAGGAGGTGAAGGGGATGAAGATGGTGGTAGTTCGTGTAAAGATGAAAAAAAAAAAGATTAATCCCTTTTATATCAAATTTATTTCTAAAACCTAATTCCACGAAGATTTCCTTTTTGGGCCCCGGCCCGTGAATCCTAAACTGACCAAGGTTCCACCATCAAATCAGCGGTTCTACACCAATTCATGCTCATTAGACGGCGCTCTATCATGCCACTGAGATTTTCATTCAATCCATGGTTTGCTCATCCAGTCAAAAATCCGGTAACGTCTTATCTTACGACTAAGTTCAATTAGTTATTTTGTTGTGACTGGAAAATCACCATTCAGTGCTGACTGAGGAACATGATTGTCCCTCACTAAGCATGGGACTTAATGTATATGGTGGATTTTCAACAAGGGTTAAAATCATAAAACCATAGTTGTACATGCTCCTGATCCAACAATCAGATGAGTATTGAGGCTCATGTCTCTCATTGAAGCATGAAAGCTCATGCCACAAAATCTCTGACTGAGAATACTGTCTCTCAGAGTATATGTAGATGTGTAGTCTCTCAGCTGAGGCAACGGCACATCTCATAAATACTGAGCAATTTCAGTAATTAATTCAATATATAATCGAATGATTGGACGGCTCCTAGACAGCTTGCCTGCTAGTATAGAGCAAAAACGTCTTCAGGATGCAACAATGTTTTCCCTGACTATATATAAGAAATGTGACGTTTTAACAAGCTCATATCTCTCAATTCTAAGATAAATAATGCTCCTAGACATCATTTCTGCTAGTATAGAGCCATCAATTAATTATTTCTAATCGTTAACTGAATATCCAACAATATTCTACGATTCTTCGTAATATTTCGTCACTTCAATTTGTGGTTCTTCCCAACAGAATTCCACGGGTTAGTGATAAATATTCAACGTACGGGCATCTGATCCTCTATCGAGTAAGCCCCGACCTAAATGGTGCAAGTGTATTCAGCAATAATGCACAAACGAGCACCTGAATGCACGAACGAGCATTCCAAAACACGAAGTAACGATGAGCCTATGCAAAATAGGAAGAAAATAATAAATAATAAAGTATTAATTAAGGCGCCAGGAGACTGGGTCCACCGGCCGGCCGATTGTGTCGTGGCCAGTCCCACGACTAATTTTATATTTTATCATATTTTTATTATTTTCCTTGATCTCATGAAAATATCTTCATTTGAGCAAATATCCTTCGTTTCATGAAAACTCCTTAAATTCATGAAATTTCCTTCAAGTCATGAAAAATAATATAAAATTAGGGAAACTCGTGAGACCGGGCCCTAGCCGGCCGGTCATGCCCTAGACGGTCCCACACGCCCCTTACTCTATTATTATTATTTTTTATGTTACCCTCATGTCATGGAAACTCCCTGATTTCAACAAATTCCTTGGTTTCAGCAAACCTCTTGATTTTATGATATTTCCCTAAAATCATGAAAAATATTATAAAATTGAAAAGTGCCTTGGGACGGGCTCTTTGGCCGGCCGGCCATGCCTTGGCCATATCCGGTCCCACACTTCATGACTCCCTATTTTATTATTATTATTTCCATAATCTCATGGAAATTCTTTAACTTCATGAAATTCCTCAGTTTCATGATATTTCCCTCAATCAGGGAAAATACATAAAATTGGGAAAGGTGTTGCGCGACCGAGCTTGCTAGCTGGCCGGCCATGCCCTAGCCGTGGACGGTCCCACACCTTGCAATCTCCTATTTTATTAATTATTTTTCATCATCTCATGAAGATTCCATAGTTTCAGAGAAACCCTGAATCCTTCATATTTTCTCAAAATATTGCTCAAACGCGCATCGAAAAATATCGAAACTCTCAGGACTGAGACACGAACATTATGGTGACACGGGAATGTCTTCTTGAACGACCAAGGCCAGTCCTAGGGCTTGCAAATATCCGGTCCCACATGTTTTTATAATTTTGACGTAATTTGCTCAATTGCTCATGTTGGGTACAAACTCTTCTCAAACAACTGGGAGTTTGCTCAAACGACCATCAGCTGGTCCCACGACCACCAAGAGCAGGTCACATGACCCCTTGGTCGGTCCCCCATGTCTCCATAATCAGGTTTTACTACCTAACGCTCACACGGGCATTATTTCAATAAATGATTAAACCAGCATTTAATCATCCTTTCACCAACCGGTCTTCAGGAGACTTTGGTATTTTGCTCATTTGAGCATCTGGGCGTTACATGGTCGGCTCGTCATCCCATGTAGTCGGTCCCTCTTTCACTGTATGATTTTCAATAAATCATCAATTGATCAAAAATTGGGGTTTCGAATCCAGAGCTCTGCGAAAAATTAACAACACAAGGACTTTTGTCTCAGCAGACATGTTGAACATTTGAATATCACATTCGACTCAACAACACAAGGACTCATCGTCCCATAAAGTCGCAACTGACTCCACAATCACGAGATGTCAATCGTATCACATGGGGGATATTAACTAGGTTTTTGGTCCGGCGGTCTACGGTACGTGTGTTCATACACATGATGAGAATGTGATCAAGTCGTGCAATCAGTTGGAGGAGTTAGCAGAGTAGTGGATGGGAAATCAACCAAGTCTCTGCACGATGAGCAACTGATTTTGACATGACTTCCCACTTCACCACTCTTTGACTTTACCAACTGTCACACTTCACTAGTGGAAAATGGGGTATTTTCAACCCACAACCGTGACTCTCATTGACGGTCAACGCACCTTGGACCGGTCGAGATTGTCTAGGTTTTTTTAAGTAAAAAAACACGGAGCACATCACCGATCGCCTATACTGGTCGTAGAATGAATTTTTTTTATTATTGTTTTATCCTAATTCGCCGACCGATCTGTGACGGATGCACCTAGTACTTCCTATGGTTCAATTTTCTAGGCAGTCATCTCCCACCACTCTCCTTATCTCTTCATCTCTATTATTTCTCTCTTCTCTCTCCGAACAAGAAAGAGAAATTATTTTGTTCTGTAAACCTTCTTCATATCTCTATTACTCCTTATTTACCAAAACAAATCGACCTTCCTTATCTCTTTATTCTGCTGCTACAATCTAAATCTGTTTGAAACAAAAAAACTTCTTCTGAGGAAACCCGAAACCCCTTGTCTTCATAATCAGAAAACCCGTTCTCTCTGTCAAAAAGAAAAAACCCGTTCTTTTTTATCATCACAATCAGAAATCCCTAACTCTCCATAGAAGATCAAAAGGTATGAACCTAATTTTTCCAGTTTCGTACTTGTCAAGACTATTATTCCTTAGTAACAGAAATCATTTGAAGAGTAATAGAAATCAGTGAAGATGTTTCGGTTGGATGCTATTCTTCAATTAGGAATTGTTGGTAATTTTCGTATCATTTCTTCTTAAATCTTTTGTGAATTTTTTAACCCCAGACTTCATTTAAACATCACAAATAATTGGGGGTTTTGTTGTTTGCAGATTTGGGTTTGATGTTGAAGTTGTTTCTTACAAGGTGAACGCCCTTTTCATTTAAATCTAGGGTTTTATTGATTTTACGATAAAAGAATCATAAAGATTAAAACTTATTGGTTTGTATTAATTGTTATTGTCAGTTGATTAGATTGTGTTTGATTTGGTTGTCTGTATGTACATCTTAGTTCTGGCTCGTAGAAGAGTTAAGGAAAGTCATCTTAGTTCTGATGCCATCTTCAGACAGGTGATTTTCATGCTCGGATTGTTAGATCTTAACCGATAATACTATTCTAGAGCCTATATTAGTAATAAAATTAAACAATTATCTCTCTCATTTTTGGATGACATGGATTTAGATATTTTCGAAAGTTTATTGCAAAATAACGCCACCCAATATTGAGAGTAATGGGAGTAGAGATTTTAGGAGTCACAAATCATTTTCGAAAAAAGAAATGTCAAATATTGATTAGGATGGAATCAAAATATAATTAATAATTTGTTTATATTTTAAATATTTACTATGAGATCTATTTGAAGTAATAGTCATAGAAGTTATCCCAATTCAATGACTCATCCTTTTTGTTTCCAATAGTGATATGCTATAAATAATTTCCCTTTATTACAAAAATCTTACTCCTTATTTCGTCCATAAAATGTTGTTTTATCTATACTTTGAAAATTAATTAACCGAATCAGGGTACAATTTTTATTTTTTAAAGTTTTGGTAGCATGGAATTAAATTTCGTCAAATATCGTACTATTTAGATATGATTTAAACCTAACAGATAAGTATCAGTCTATTTTCTTTTGAATTCCAATCCTATAAATTACTTATCAGATGGGGACTATTTCCATCGAAGTATCGAAATATAAAAGTTTTAATGAGAGAAAATTGTCATTAGTATTTATCTAGTTTTCCTAAAAATTCTCTGCAAGTCGTAAAATGGAAGGAAAAGACATAAGAATTATTTGTTTGGTGGTGATACTAATGCTTGGAATGTTCGTAGGAAAAACTACTGCATTCAGTAAAAAATGCTTTGCAAAATGTATGCTGAAATGTGCAATTACTCATATTGGCGCGGGAATCGTCATTTGTCCAGTAAAATGTACGAGAAAATGTGTTTTCAGTTGGACTCCTAACACGATCATTACTAAAAATCAATACTGCCAGTTTGGTTGTGCTATTTCAAATTGCATTTCGAAGAACACTACTCAAGATATGCTTGGAGATGAAGTTGAATATTGCGTTAACACTGATTGTGGTACCAAGTGCTCCAACTAAACAATACTCTTTCTTGATAGTTACGCAATATAGCTAATAAAAATAATAATATGATACAAATTCTCACTAAAATTTATGAGATTCTAATTTGGAATTTATGTTTGTAATTCTCATTTTACCATCTATTAAGAACCTTTCAATAAAATCATAATTTAATATATTTTGTCTACTCAGGTTATTTTATGCTATAGCGGAATCAGAATCAGACTTGACGTCCGAATTAATGACCCTTCTTATCATTGGTTTCTATAATAAGATATAATTAACTTTTAAATGAGACACTAAAGTATTATAATTCTTGTTTATAGGTATGGATGATATATGCTCTAAGAACATGTGACTTATAATCCCTCTTTCATGTGGAATCTTGTTCATAGCAAGTAATATGTCTCTTCATGTTGTTCCCAATTACAATATCTTGAATTTGGTGACAGTTCATTGGAAATTGAAGGTGCACCTCTTTGGAAATTGAAAATGAAGTTTATGAAAATGAGATAGAGTTGATGACTAAAAGTTTGTTGCCTAATTACAAATATTAAAGTCAATCACTAGATATATAAAAAAGCATATCTAAATTTTATTTTAAATATATTTGTGTGTTTTTCAATAATTTTTCTATAAAAAATGTAATTTCGGGTATTGGAAAAGGTAAAAAATATATATAATTCCAATCAAAACAAAACAATTAAAATTCTTAGTGAGATAGTTGATTGTCAGGAAAAGAGGATGATTTTATTTCTTTTATTACTGGATAAAAAACCACTATCCTAATATCTATTTAAGGTATTATATATTTGTATGCACTCGACTTTAGCGAAGCCATATTTATGTTATAGGATTTTTTATAAAATCGTTAGGATTGTGATCTAGATCAAGGTTTTATCAACGTATCATGATTTTGTTCATGGTCAATGAATGTGAGGTTATTGAAATGACGAGGCACCAAGTACACTAAAATGCTTTCGATATTAACTATAATTCTGATACCTTGCGCGATCAATACGAAAAGAGACTATCAAGAATATGACGATAAAAAAGTATAAACTTGGTAAACAATTACTAGGTTGATACTAAATCTTAACTATATAGATCAACCCAAGTGTTTTGGATTAACGACAATGTATGTACAATTAATTATAACTAAAAATATAATTATAATTTCGGAAAGTAAAATTAAAGGCACAACAATATTTTTTTAAGGTGAAAAACAAAAAATGCAGAAAAATTCCAGGACCTAGTCCAGTTTTGAATAGTCTCATAATTAAGACGCTATACGAAGAAAATACGAACTTCATATAGTTGATACCAAGTAAACTTTCCCTAATTGCCTAATTTTCTATGTATCCATACGCCTAAATCCAATCTAATCAATGCACATAAATCCTAAGATAGATTCCACTATCTGAAGTTGTATCAGTCTCTATGAAGACTTTAAACACTCAACCCTTTTGATCATTTTCCAAACAGTAAAGGAATAATCTATTTGGCATCCACTCTCCTATCTCTGTAAATCAATTAGAGATTGTGTTGAGTGTGACAAAAGATTTTCTGTTTAAAATCATTTGTCGGGTTTCAGATCTTCCAATATCTGGATTAACCTGATCGAATCAAACAAAACTACCAGATTCAAATACTGAAGACTACCACCAAATGATAGATGTTTGATATAAATACCACCAGTAATAACAAGTCTATGAAAAGATAAACTGGATCTAGTCGGATCCCACCTGATCCAGTTTTGGCACGAAGCAAATCAAACTTCTCATATCACAAAGATTCAAAATGAATAGGAAAAACCTTTTTGTGAGTGATAGATAAGTTTTAGTATTCATATACCTTTTTGTTGATGAAGTTCCTCCAAGTTCTTCAGTAAATCTTCGTTCTTCAGTTGTAAACATGGTGAAGTCTAAAGCTCAACTAGACAATCTATCCTATCCTGAAACACCTATTGGTAGACTAGAAATCAAGACTATAATTTTGATCAACTAAACTTGACAAACAAGCTTGAGATAACAACGCTTTCGAGTTCGACCGAGCAATTCTCTAGCATTTTTAAGATGAAAATGCTTGGTATTCCTTTCTCCTAAATTCACTATATTATGTCTAGAAAGTTGTTTGTCTGTTTGCTCTTCAGTAACATATAATTCTTCAAAAGTTTCCATTTTCTTATTTATTTGTTTCGGTGTATACGTATCTTGTTTTTTGTTCTTCAGTTTTTCCAAATGACTCAGTAGTTTTTTTCTTTTATTTTTAGGTAATCCAATAACATTTTTCTTCCAGATTTTCTAAATTTTGAATCATGGCTAAAGTGGGATCATTACTTTTGTATCCCAACAATTATGTGTTAAATCTACATATGATTGTTGTACAAACCGAGGATTAGCACGGGTCAAGAGTCGGGATTTTCCGATCCCTAATTATTATGGAAGTGAAGTATATGTGCTTATTCGCTCATATACATTTTTTCGCGCAAGTTGTAAATTCTTCTTAGTTCGTTAATAAGAGAGCTAACTATATAAAGAAAAGAGATGTTTTGAAGTCGCCACCTGACTAAGAGGATCCAAGACCCATTTAACTAGTTTGAGTTCTTTTGGGAAATCAAGATCTAGATATGACTTATATATTCATGGTCTTTTATCGGTGAATTTGGTTAAGGAGATTCTTAAGGAGATTCTAGTGCGAGATGGGAAGGTGTTAGACATCCATCAATCGCCCAATCATATGATTGGCATATACTTCATTATTTAATGGGAAGAATATTTATGATTTTGGTTCAAGATGTACTATGCATGCTTGTGATTACTGGTCCAAATTATATAACTGGCAGAGCAAAATAATTACCATATTTGAGATAGACAATTCCGTATATTAGTTCAAAATTTTACGGAAGCTTCCACTTATGGATTCTGGCCTTATGAATAATTAATTAACTCATAATAATTCGAAGGCTACGGGAATCTATAGGCTGGTTCCTATCATTTTGGAAGTACTAATAGGCCAAGTCTATAGGTATAGTTTTTTGATGTAAAAAATTTAGATTCTAGATATCCTTAAATGATGCTAAAATTCGGAAGTCATCGCAAGCTACCGATTTAAGATTTGTTGAAGTTCAGGAGTAAGGACGGCCAACCTACAACTATACCGATAATATAATAAGTTATTTTTATATTATTCACGCGTGGGAATCATAATGCGAGACGGCAAACCATTCTAAGCTCACATTTAGATTTTCCCACTATATGAATTAAAAATTATATTAGAGAATAAATTGTTACAAATGAATTATACATCAATTAATATGCACAATCATAATGTGAGGGTGAATCCACTCTATGCGCATAGTTTTGATTTACCTCCGAGAATAAATCCCATCAATATACCTTAGATGGGGTATTTGCTTCAGAGAGATTCTTATACTCTTCTTCTTGTTTTTGTTTAAGTATGCTGAAAGTAGTTAAAGTACTACCAATTTAATGTTAATCTTTTAAAAACTTAAAGAGAATACTTATTTTAATATTTCTATATTTTTCTGGGTTTTTCTCAAAATAATTATTAATGCATATGACCATAATGACTAATATTTAGAAAGAAAATTGAATTTGTCTTTGATTAAATGAAATATACGTGGAGGCTTAGAACATGTGAGAAGAAGTATTTTCTATTTTGAGAATAATAATTCTTCTTGATATGGGTATTATGGAAATCAGGATTTTATGCTCGAAGGAGAGGATTTTCTTTGCATGAGGAGAATAAGTTTCTCTTGGTTGGGATAATAAAACGGGATAATAAAACTATTTTGGGTAGAATAAGCTTTTCTTGGTGTAATTGGTGTGTCTCCGAATGAAGTAAGGCATGCCTTATATAGTTGTAGAAAGGTATGGAGGGGATGATGAGAAGGAATATTGGGGGATAAAGGATGTTGGGATTGATTTTTATTTTTCTTTTTTGGTGTAAAGGAATTTTTGAATATGCAACCGGTGGAAAGTGGAGTGGGTCGAGAAAAGAGGGTGTATGGGATGTATTTTGATGGGATATAAAATTATTTTTGGATAGTGGGATGAGAGAAGTTTTATTATTTTGGTAAAACGGTGGCTTTTAGTAGGATTTGAGAAAGATATTTTTTGCTTTTTTTGGATAATGGGGTTGAATGGGGCACGTGAAAACATATTAAAAGATTTGTTTTATTGGATAATGGGGATGTAGGATGGGGATAATAATGTAGAGGGGAATTCTTTTCATTTGTGAAAAAAGAATTGTCCATAGAAGAATGATTATTTCTCATGGGTCATTAAAATGAGTAATTGGGTAGTAAAATGGGTGATTGAGTAGTAAAATGGATAATGGGATAGTGTTTGTGGGCTTGATTTGATGAGTAGTGAAATTGGGTAGTGAAATGGATGGTTGGGTAATGTTTGTGGGCTTGATTTAAGGGATATAGAAATTCTTAATGGTTCACATAAAATTTCTTTTACATCGGGCTTCGAAGTGTAAGAAGAATATTTTTATGTGGAAGGTGCGAAATTAGGGTATCAACAATTTTTCCTTCAACTAAGTTTCAAAGAATTTAAAAGAGTAAGAAAGATTTGGTGTTATTTGACCCTTCCATATTCACAAGTAGAGGACTATGATCATATATTCACAAGTAGAGGACTATGATCATATCCTATCGAAATTAGAACTTTAAGATTTGAGTTTCTAAATTGATTTAGCCATTCTATGTTAGTAAAAGCCTTATATAATCTCTCCTGAATATTTTCTTTCCCCTCCCTATGGTTATTCCAAGTGAAATTGGCACCTTCGTAACCAAAATCTTCCAAAGCAGATCTCACAAGACGCCTCTTAAAAAGTTCTGCCTCATTTTCTATAAAAGGTGGTTATTTATCTTTGAAACACTGTAAAAGGGAAACATTGTACATAGTGTATCTTGTTTAAGTTTAAAGCATAAATTTCACACATCATTTTCTTAAAACCAGCTTTTGAGAGCACTTAAGTTCTTTGGCATTTCGAGCTTTGATCCTCCTCCCCCTTTCAAAATATCAGTAATGGTAGGGAGTTTGAATTCACCCTTATGAGATAGTGGGATTGTAATATCACCAAATATTGGAAGATCAATTATGATACCCAACAACAATTCATAATCTATGTCCCAATCGGAGCCAACATCCTTTGCTACACTCTTTAGAATATTGTATGGCACCTTCACCAAAACCTCCAGGAGCGTTATGCCGTTCGCCTTGATTGAACCTGGATCAGGCATTTTTCCAGTAGCTATAGCCCTGAAAGAAATAAATCAGAATCACAAAAACAAACCCTTGTCATAATCAGTTCAAGCTTTTAGAGAAAATGGTTATTCAGGACCGATCACCGATACAAAATAAATTGCGAACATATAGGAATAAGACAGATAACTAAAAAGCTCACTCACTTGTCTAGGCTCTTGAGGGTGTAATCAACCTCGCCGATAGGAATCGGTACAGAAAATGGATTCGTTATAGAAACCTTAGCAAGCAGAGTGACTGAGTTCATGTTAAATGTCTTCACATCTACATTAGTAATCGTTGCTTCTGGTTTCTTCCTTTGTGTTATCTTGTCAGTAACAAAGTGTTTAGCTTTGTCAAGAAACTGAGCCATGTTCTTCTTTCTTCTCTTTGTGTAATCTCTATATGAAAATGCTTTGTACATTTTGATAAAAAATGTAGAATATATAAGAGTTTTGAGTGGGGGAGAGAATCCAATTCCGAAGTCCCAATCCAAGTTGTATTTGAAAGTTTGTTCTCTAATCTCTCTATCAGACTAGTAGTTGGCATCTTATTCCCTGGAGACGATCATTTCTCTTTGTTAGATATGACCCCCACTATATTCATTGCGGAGTGTGGCATCAGCTGACCTACGGTTGCCCAAACCATGAAAACGCATAACTCAAAGCCATTTTTGGTGACCCAAATGGGTATAGTCAGTCCACTTTCTAGTCCACCGTGTGGAGATTTCCTCTTTTCCAAACTGAATCTCAATAAACACTCTCAAATTCTTGTGGGTTTTGCATAATTTTCCTGAAAGCAAATGTCAAGTTGAGTGAAAAATGTCTACCAATGTTGATCCCCAACAAGTGTTTTCAGAGTTGAACTGATGGCCGAGGAGAGAGGCAATAGCCATAACTTAGGAGAGCACTCAAAATACCCGTCCATAAGGATGATACATCGTGCAAGATTGTACGAATTCGCCGGAATTAAATATTTATTTTTGCGAATATTCACTGAGTACCAAAGTATAATGTTGATCAACTAGCCAGTAAAGTACACGATAAAACAAACTTTTATTCATCGTGAAATCTGAAATATTCAAGCTAACATATATAGTTGGGCCAATACTAAACCAAATTAATTAAACACTGCAACAAGTAAAAATCACTGTTTCTTCTTCATTCATTCATCATTATTCTTGTCCTTTGAATCATCATCATCGTCTCCACGAAAGGTAGTTGGTAGTTTGATTTCTCCGGTCTTAGATAGTGGGATTGTAATATTACCAAAGATCGGTAAATCAACAATAAGACCTATTCTCACTTCATAATCAATATCCCAATCTTTACCTATATCCTTTGCTATAGTTATCAGTATGTTGTACGGGACTTTCACTGGTACTTTGAGTAGTGTCACGTCATTCTCCACTATATCACCTGGATCTGGCATTGTCCCTGACACAATTTCCCTGCAGAAACCATCGATATTTCTAAAGTTACAAGAGTTTTTTTTTCTTCTAAAAATTTAATAAAATAAAGATGATACCAACGACCTGAGTACGAAGTTTAACAACATCTGAACTATATTGAAAGATTAAACAGACAAGATATAAGACCTGGATCATGGATCATTAGAGGACAAAAAGGGTAAAACCTATGAGCAAAGTAAAATATGTACTCACTTGCCAGCACTGAACAAGGTATATCTGACCTCACATATAGGAAGAGAGTGACTATGGATTAGTTATTGATATGTTTGCCATGAAAGTGATCGCGTGTAAACCCATTTTGGAGATATCAACGTCTAAATCTGCTTCTGGTTTCTTCATAGTTCTGAACAATGAAAATGGAGATGAAATTGGTTTTGAGTTTGATAGAAATGTAGAATAAGACGTTGGTTATATATTGAATTTGATATCTAACCCCGAACTCCAAAAATATAGTTTTATAGACATTTCCATTCATTCCTATATTATTTTTTATTTTTCTCTAGCCGCCATCATTTGAAAAGTTTAATGTTCACTTCAAATAACGTGAGTAAAGCATACGGGTGGATATCTGTCCGATTTTCTTTGTTTTTAACAGGTTAGCGTCATGGATGTCAAGAGCACATGAAGATGCAAATAAGTGTTTCGTTCACCCACATTAATACAGAGTGAGTAAAGGAATACTTTTATTTTGTTTATCTGGAATAAGCAATCGAGAAACACGAATTAACCGGGGAACATTTAATTGTAGCATCCTGCATTAAAAACCCTGAAAAAACATGCTAATTTGAACTATCGGTATTGAGAAACCACACCGGCAGTTATAGTGAAATATTTCTCGATCTTCGTGTATCCCAATTTCTTGTTCTTTTTGTTGAAACATCTTTTGTTTTTGTAAGGTATGCTCACAAATAGGTGTACTAATTTTTTACACAAGTGGCTAGGCTCTAGTTATCTCATCTACAAAACCTACTATGTATTGATGTGTGGAGTAGCTAGAGATCCATACAAATTTTTAATGACGGAGTCGGAAATTTTCCTAAGGGGAGGCAAAAATTGTTGAGAACAGGCAAAAGGGAAAAAATAGGTTGGAATGTCAAAAAAAAATATGGCTTCTAATAGTGGGCTTAGGGAGCAACTTCCAACCCTTATCATGGATGGCTCCATCTCTTCAAATTTGATAATTTGTTTGGATTATCATCTTGAAATCATTTTTGATTCAAATAGATTGATAAACATGATCTTTTTCTGGATTGACTTATGCGGCAACCTAAATCCATATAATGAGGATCCAAGTTTATAACTCAGTGGTTTTGCATCAATTTCAGTAAGGAGGAAGTCGGGAATTCAAATTTATCCACATTGTAAAGTTTAGTAATAGACTACTTGTATAATTAAGTTTGGCGGGTTAGATATATTCATGGGGCCTATCCTACTAGCTAGGTTTGGGTAGGGACCTGGACCCGACTTTTCCATATCAAATAAAAGAATATAAAAAAAACAGAAAACGATAGCATACACCATGCTACATTATTCCTTTCCAATAATGCTACATCATCGATTCAATCGAATAGGAATTAATGTTTAATCGTAACTTATGTTGAGGCATACTGAATTTTTTAAGACACAATAGGGTCGTTAGGTAGTAATATTAAAATCCCCTTATCCATATATTTTCTTAATGGAAAAATGCCCTTATTGATATTCTATTATTTTTCTAACTTTTTTTGTATTTTTTTGTTGTTGTAATTTAGTTTATTTATAATACACTAGGTTCGGCTGACAATTTATCAACCGAACCTCAGGGTATACTTCATAAAACATTGAAAAGTCCGGCTGATAACTTGTTAGTCAAACTTTGTTGTTTTGAGAACATACCTAGGTTCAGCTGACAAGTTATTAACCATTCATTATGTAATTGCCAAACGTAGGTTCGGTCGATAACATATCGGCCGAACTCAGCCGAACTTCACTCCATAACTGCAAAACTTAGATTAGGATGGTTCGAGCAAACAAGATATCAATTGAACCTATGAGTAATTTTCCATATGCGAAGAACATTTTAGGTTCAGACAATAGCTTATCAACCGAACCTATATATATAAGAAAATAAAATTAGGTTCGTCCAATAACTTGTCAGTCGAATTTAGGTTTAGTTTTTTTACAAAATAGAAAAACTAAAAAAAAAAAAAAAAAAAGTTAAATTAAGAGAATCAAAACTATCTTAAATGGAAAGAACATATGGAAAGATGAAAATTGGGGCAAAAATGGATGCTCACCACAATCGGCTCAAAAACTGCAGAACAACTGCAAAATCCAGAATAAGCTCCGGCGAGAAAATTCGGCGATTGAAAGCTAGAGTGCTACAATGGATTGGTCTCATACAAGGTTTTTTCTAGTTTTGATTACACTTCTTTCTCTTTTTCTTTCTTTCCTGCATTTTGCTTCACGCTGTTTTTTCCTTTGATTTTGGTTTTTATTTTCTTTCTCGGCCTAGGGTTCCTGCTTTTCTTTTTAGGGTGTTTGAAGTTTTCGCTCCCATCATGCCTGCTGCAACCTGCTATGCTATTCGATCCTCCCTCCCCCTCCCCCCCCCCCCCCCCCCCCCCCCCATCACCTCATTTACCTTCCCTTTCTTCTCAGATGTGTTAGGACGATGCTGCTTCAGAGAATAGGTAATGCCATTGCCCATTCAAATACTTCGAAGTCTTCCGTGATGGGGTGCATGGCAAAGGTTATGCCTAATGGCAACTGCAAGATGAAACTTAGCTTATATAAAGACAACTCTCTTTATTGATGTTTAGAAAATCTCTCAAAACTAAACACAAGCTCTAATCTTGCTCATATGATCAACCACAACTTTCGTGATCATATATATATAGAACTATGAATTCCTTTTCCTAGTCTTATTACCTTATTACGTGTCTTTCCTTTTCTTAGAACTAGATGACTTCTAATTCCCTTAGGATTACATCAATTGCATTTTCTTATCCTAACCAACTTGTTAGAGATTATCTTAGGCTTAATTTTGAAGTTTAACCAACATTCTCCCCGTTAAGCTTCAACCTTACCCGTGACATATCTTGTACTCCAATCAGTTGTCTCATTTCTTCAAACTTGATCCGATCTAATGCCTTTGTCAATATATCTTCTTTCTGCTCAGTTCCTGGTATGTGTTCAACGTTGATGATCTCCTTCTCGATACATTCTCGTATGAAATTATACCTTTTGTGAATGTGTTTCGTCTTCCCATGAAACACCGGATTTTTAGTGAGTGCAATTGCAGACTTATTATCAATCTTGATGAGAACTTTTTCAGGTTCTCTTCCTTTGATTTCACCCAACAGTTCTTGAAGCCATATTGATTGTTTATCTTCTTCTGTTGCGGCCATGAACTCAGCTTCACAGGATGAGAGGGCTACAGTGTCTTGCTTCTGTGAACACCATGTAATAGGTGCTTCTCCTAGATAAAATATATGACTAGTTGTACTTTTTCCATCATATTGGTCAATATTATGACTGATGTCACTATACCCAACAATTCCTCTTGATCCTCCTCGACCATACTTCAATCCACAGCTGATTGTTCCTCTTAGATATCTCAATATCTGCTTTATTACATCACCATGAGACTTGCGTGGACTCTGCATATAACGGCTTGCTTCTCCCACAGAGAAAGCCAAATCTGGTCTTGTGGGTAATAAGTATCTTAGGCATCCAACATTTCTTCTATAACTCGTTGAATCAATCTCTGCTTCTTCTTGTGCCTTTGAAACTTTAAGTCCAAACTCCATCGGTATCTTAGTTGGATTACAAGTTTCAAGTCCTGCTTCTTTCAGAATTCTCCTTGCATAAGCTTTTTGTTTAATCCGAATCCCATCTACTCCTTGATGGACTTCTATGCCAAGGTAATAAGTGAGTTTTCCAAGGTCTGACATCTCAAACTTTGATGACATTTCTCTCTTGAACTCATTGATCACCTTAAGGGAGTTGCCAGTCAAAAATAGATCATCTACATAGACTGCAATCACAAGAAGCGTTCCCTTTTCTTCTCTTCTGTATACTGATGTTTCTTTAGAGCACTTAACAAATCTGATTTCTCTTAAGATTTGATCAAACTTTGTATTCCAGGCTCGAGGAGCTTGTCTTAGAACATATAGAGATTTTGACAACTTGTAAACTCTATGTCCTTGTCCCTTTACTTCGAAACCTTCTGGTTGTTCAACATACACATCTTCACTTAGTTCGCCATGCAAGAATGTCGTCTTTACGTCTAAATGATGTATTTCCCAAGAGTTTGATGCAGCTTCTGCTATTAAGAGACAAATTGTCTCTAGTCTAGCAACTGGTGCGAAAACTTCATCAAAATCTATGCCTGATTCTTGTACATATCCTTTTGCTACAAGCCTTGCTTTGTATTTATTGACAGTACCATCAGAATTCCGTTTTATTTTGAAGATCCACTTAAGACCAATCACTTTTACCCCACCTGGCTTATCAACTAGAAACCAAGTTTTATTTCTGTAGATTGAAATAATTTCTTCTCTACATGCTTGTGTCCATTTAGTCGGGACCTTTGCTTCCTGAAAATTCCTTGGTTCATCATTAACAGAAAGTAGCATAATCTCACATTCTTCTGCAGCTTGAAGAACATAATCCTCCAGATACTGTGGCTTTTGTATCTGTCTTGTTGATTTTCGCAGTGGAATGGGTTGAGTTATTTCATCGATCTCCTCCTCTTCTTCTTCTTCTTCTTCTTCTTCTTCTTTTCGTTATTCTCAGTATTTTCATTATTCTCTTCTTCTTCTTGATTAACATCATTGTTTCCATTGGTATTGATTATTATGGGTCCTTCGCCTTCATCAATTACTTGACCCCATCTCATGTGAAACATTCCTGGATCCCTACTTGGTCCATCATTAGTTTCTTTCTAGTTCCAGTTTGCTTTTTCATCGAATACCACATCTCGACTCACTATTACTCTTTTCGTTGTTGGATTGAATAATCTGTAAGCTTTGGATCCAGGCTCAATTCCTAGATGCACAAGAGTCTGAGATCGATCATCCAGTTTCTTAAGAGTTGCAGAATCAACTTTTGCGTATGCTTTGAAAAATGATTCACAGATCCTTGATTCATCGTTTATCTGTGGTAGCCCTCGAACCATCTTGTTCTGAGACATAGTTTTTAAGGTTCTTAAACTTATGTGTCCCAACCTTGCGTGCCACTTCCACGTCTGATCTTCCAGTCTCATATTCAGACACAATGACCTTCCAATCATGAGACTTATCTTGTAGAGTCTATTCTGTGAGCGTGACACTCTAACTAAAAGTCTTCCACTTGGGTCATGAACTGTTAGATAATCTTGTCGCATTCTAACATCACATCCAACTTCTTTAGCTTGTCCTAAACGTAGAATGTTGCTTTGTAAGTTTGGGATGAAGTAGATGTTTGTGACAAGCTTCTGTTCTCTGGTCTTCCTCTGAAATATAATTAATCCTTTCCCTTCAATTTCTACAGAAGATCCATCCCCAAACTTCACTTGTCCTTTGATTTTCTCATTGAGTTCAGAAAAGTAGTGTCTCTTACCAGTCATGTGATTGCTGGCTCCATTATCTAAATACCAGATTCCTTCTTCTCCATCCTTTGATTCGTAGTTCTTTGGTATTAGTTTTCCTTCGTTTAAGAATACAACTTCGTGCATGAAAAGAGCTGTATCTGCTTCCCTTGTTTCATTCTTGTTTGTTTCTTCCATCTTTTGTATTCTTTCAGGGCATACAGAGGAGAAGTGTCCTGGTTTATCACATCTGTAACAAATAATGTTTGATATATCCTTCTTTTCTTTCCCTTGGTTTTGATCATTCTGAATTGTTGTTCTATCTTGTGAGTTAAACCTTCCTCCCCTTCCTCGGCCTCTGTTTCCTCTACCACCTCTTCCACGACCTCTTCCTCTTGTCGCAGAGTTTTGTTGGTAAGAGTTTGTGTATAAGAGTTTTCCTTGAGTTTCTCCATTGTTTTCTTCATCAAGGATTCTCTCTTCATATGCTTTCAATCTTCCAATTATATCTTCATAGCTAGTCTTCTTTAAATCTAAAACTTGTTCGAGAGAAGCTATGATATGAATATACTTGGATCTTGGTAAACTATTGAGAAACTTATTTACCAGTTTATCTTCATCAATGGATTGTCCAAGTGACGCAGCTTTTGAGGCTATCTCTGATAGCTTTCCTGCAAAGCTATCAATAGTATCAGTGTCTTTCATCTTCATTCTTTCAAATTCAGACATTAAGGTTTGCATACGGGCTTCTTTAACTCGATCAGCTCGAGATTACGTGCCTTTATTGCATCCCAAATTTTCTTTGAAGTTTCCTGTTCACCAACTTGTAGAACAAGACATTCTGGTATTGCTTGAACGAGTAATCCAATGGCAACATTGTTTTTTTCTGGGTCCAATGTACCAGGATCAATTGTTTCCCAAACTTTGTAGATTTTCATCAGTACCTTCATTCTCATGGCCCATATTGTGTAGTTTGTGGCGTTGAGGATTGGTACTTGTATTGATGGTGGTGTGAACTGTTTTGCACCCACAATGGTGGTTTTGTTTTACATGGCTCAGAAACAAGCTCTGATACCAATTAATGGCAACTGCAAGATGAAATTTAGCTTATATAAAGACAACTCTCTTTATTGATGTTTAGAAAATCTCTCAAAACTAAACACAAGATCTAATCTTGCTCATATGATCAACCACAACTTTCGTGATCATATATATATAGAACTATGAATTCCTTTTCTTAGTCCTATTACCTTATTACATGTCTTTCCTTTCTTAGAACTAGATGACTTCTAATTCCCTTAGGATTACATCAATTGCCTTTTCTTATCCTAACCAACTTGTTAGAGATTATCTTAGGCTTAATGTTGAAGTTTAACCAACAATGCCACGGGGTCTATTCTTAAAAATTTGCAGGATAAACACTTTTTCTCAGAGGTTAACAAGGCTAGTTGCAGAGACATCATCACTCACGTTCTGCAGATTTTCTATGCCTAGGAAGGATTGCTCCAACAGCTGCGTATGTGGTTATGCTTCCATTGCATGAACCTACATACTTGGAGATCTTCTTTTAAAAAACTGGAAGGTGTATGGAAACATTGTTGGTCCTTTCAACGGCATTTCTGCAGATTTCCTCAGTCACGGAGTAGACAGGCCTGCAGATTCACCTGTTTTGTTCGTGCCAGCTGAAGCAAGGGATGCTTTTACAACAAGGGGTGAGGATGATGTTGTGGTTTTTGAAGCTTTTTCTCTTTCTCCGGACTTGTTTAATGATGTTTTTCAGCACCACCTTTACACAGTGTCCATCATTCCACATCATTGCAGGTTAAATTTCTCTTGTACCTTGAAGTGTTGCCTAGATAGTGTATTTTTTAAACCAACATGTTTGGCTGCCTGGATCTGGTTACTTATGCTTCCCATTTTCTCACTGACGCGCTATAGGCCCACACGATCCGCCGAGGAGAGGTCGAGTAACAGAAAGCGAATTCAAGTTGCTGCCATTCAATAGGCTCTTCTGACTTGGATACAACCTATGGGATGTTACACGTTGATCTCTAAGATACTTCATCGACCATGCCAACAACAACCTACCTAACATGACAGCAAAAATAAGCCATTGGTTGCCAACTTATGTGCCTTCCGGAAGAAGATTGGTTATGGGCATTATGCTGTGGTGATCCTTGTTTTGTGTTTGAAAGGTGTTGCTCCTCGCACCGAGAATATGTTAATTGAATTACAATCTAAGCATCCAGCAAAACCCCTACCTTCCATTCTGTAGGAAGACTTTGTTTGTGACCCAGTCACGGTCGATTCAAGGGCTGTCTTAGGCGCTATCAAGAGTTTCCCAAGAGGCACTTCTTGTGGTCGGGATGGTTTGCATGCACAACATCTTATCGATGCGATAATTGGTGCAGCTTCGGCAGTTGCAGATAATTTTTTGGCTTTGATTACAAGGGTGGTCAACCTTTGGTTAGCAGGCAAGTGCTATAAGGTTTTAGGAGATCTCATTACTAGTGCACCTCTTACGCATTTACTCAAACCTGAAGGTGGTTTCGTTTCTAAGGTGGATTCTTTCTCCGTCGGTAAGGCCATGTCTTCTCTTTTAGGGGATCATCAATTTGGGGTTGGTGTGCCGGTAGGTGGTGAAAGTATACTTCACGCTGTAAGTGATCTGTTGGAGTTTATAGGGCACTCGAATCAGATGTCAATGTTTCTTATTGACATTTCGAATGCGTTCAATATGGTGTGCAGGTCTCATCTTATTAGGGAGGTCCGGCTTCACTATCCAGGTATTTCTGACTGGGTTGAATTCTGTTATGCAAGGCCTGCTAGGCTTTACTATGATCATTACATCCTGTCATCCGCACTTGGTGTTGAGCAAGGAGATCCTTTTGATCCCCTTTTGTTTGTTTGCTCTGACACTTCACCCTCTTGTGAATTCCATTGCTTCTCAGTGCAAGCTCGATTTGCATGCTTGGTACCTTGATGATGGTACTATTATCGGTGACACCTTAGAGGTAGCAAAAGCTTTGAGTATTATAGAATCTGAAGGACCGAGTAGGGACCTACATCTCAACATTAAGAAAACTGAAGTCTTTTGTCCTACAGTTGATCCACGTAGCATTGGTGAAGGTGTTTTCCCCAAGGATATTGGTAGGCCTAGCAAAAGAGTTAAGATTTGGGTGGACCTGCGAGTTTGGATTTGGATTTCATGAGTGATACGGTGTTGAGTAGGGTGAAAAAAACTATTCAGATAATGTCCGCTATAAAAAAAAAACTCAAAGACCCTCAAAGTGAGATGTTCTTACTTCGTAACTGCGTCGGTGTGGCCAGATTATATTTTTCTATGCATACCACCAACCCTGCAGCCCTTCAACAGGCCTTGGATCTCTTTGATGATCACTTTCTCAAGTATTTGAGGTTGTTAATCACGAGAGATGGTGATGGTTTTTTGGCCTTTATAACAGAGGTTAGCTATCATACCCATCAAAGATGGTGGCCTTGGTATATACACTATGACAGACACTCACACATATTGTTATCTTGCCTTCCAGAGTCAGACTACTTTGGTGCGGAAAGTGATTCTTGGTAGATTATTCTCAACCGATAACGGTGTTGCTTATCAGTTGTCTCTTCAGAAATTCATTCAGGTATGTGGGTTTCCTTCCACTTATTGCGTCGATGACACTGCCTCCCCTTCTATGCACTCCTTGGAAGTCACTTATTTTGATGCAGTTAAGAAACAAATCCCTTTCCAATTTACATTATCTGCAAGAGATTCCATTTTGTGGCAATGTAACTAGATTAAACATGTTTAAGATTATCTTTTGGTTGTTCCCATCAGTGGTTTAGATCAATGTCTTGGGCCTAGACAGTTCAGAGCAGTTTCTTATCGCTTTGGTATTCCTCTATTTGTTGAAGATGGGTTGTGTTCTTGTTGTAATAGACCTATGGACATTTTTGGTGATCATGCGCTTCATTGTGCTAAGGATGTTGGACTTAAGTTTCATCATGACTTGGTTCGCGACGTAACTGTGGATATCTGTTACAAAGCTAGTGTTCCTGCGCGAAAAAAAGCTGCTTTGGGGTTGTCGTCAGATGATTACAAGGACTTACGTCAAGCGGATATTCTAGTGCTCAATTGTGAAAACGGCCAAGACGCGTGTATGGATGTTACAAGTGTGTTACCTTTCACTGGCGACGGAGTTCGTTCCTTTATGTCAGGCCAGGTTAAAGGAAATTTCACGCAAGCGTACTAATTACTTGAATGAATGTGTTTCGCATGGTTAGGGTCTTGGTGTTTTAGCTTTCACCACTTTAGGAGAGCTCAGTGAAGATTTTGTTTGTGTTTTTCAAGCGTCTAAAGAACTGCTTAGTTAATAATGATGCTGGTAGTAGTCTTGGTAGTTTTATTTTTCATAGATTGCGTATTGCTATTCAAAAAGGAGTTGGTCCCCTACTTGTAGCTTGGCTGCCAAATAAAAACTCTGTTATGTAACCTCCTCAAAAAATTATTTAAATAATAAAAACAACCCGACGTAGAGTAATTTTTTAACACATTTTTATGCAATAGATAAAAATAAAAAATAAAATGTAACAATAAAATTTATAAAAAAAAAATCTTCAATTATTTTTTTTTTCTCTGAATCTTTGTATTTATTCAAAATCATCAACAACAAGGTAAGAATGTAAGAACCCTACTTGAAATTTAAAATTTTGAAAACTTAATTTAAAGTTAAAATTCCAGCTAAACAAAACTAAATATTTAAAAAATAATAATTAATCAATTCAATAAGTAAGTAAATTGATGAATTAATCAAGGATACCTAAGTAATTTATCTATCCTAACTCCTAAGACACCCCTTAAAAACAAATCATTTTTGTAGGCCTCAAAAAGTTAGTGGGCATTGTCCCAACTCCCAAGTAATCATTTTGTTTAATGCCTTTCTGTTGGGCTACTCTTTAGTCCTTCCTCCTAAAGCCTAATCCTTTTTGTTGGGCTACTCTTTAGAAAAAGTCAAAGATAAAAATTAACATAGAAAGTGTTTTCGGAGTTGAACACTTGAACTAATGGGGACCGGTACGATGTCGGTTTAATTACCTGTTAGACTTAATAATTAGACTCAAGATGATTTTAACCACATCACGAGAGGATTTACATACTGGATTGCACTGTTTGCCGATTTGAAACTTGAATTTTTCTGCGTTAAATTTTAGTTTTAGCCAATATTCACTGATGCCAAAGCACAATGCGAAAATTAAGATATTGATCAACAAGTTGGTAAAGTAAATGATAAACAAATTTTATTCATTTCATGGTACTCAGAAAATCTGAAATATTCAACCTAACACAGGCCTTACTAATAACCAAAACAATACAATTATTAAGGAAAATCAGTCTTTCTTTATATCCTCTGATCATTCATCGTCATTCTTGTCCTTTGAATCATCATCTCCTCCACCAAAAATACTAGAAGCAGTTGGGAGTTTGATTTCTCCTTTCTTAGATAGTGGAATCGTAATATTACCAAAGATTGGTAAATCAACAATAAGACCTACTCTCACTTCATAATCAATATCCCAATCTCTTCCTAAATCCTTTGCTATAGTCATCAGTATATTATACGGCACTTTCACCGGTACTTTGAGCAATGTCACGTCATTCTCCTCAATATCACCTGGATCTGGCATTGTTCCGGACAAGATTTCCCTGTAAACATCAAGACCCAAAAGTTAAAAAAACTAAAATAGCAGATCGCCAGGTGAAACAATGAAGTAAATTTTTTTTGAGGAAAGTAAAAAAAATGTAATACTTACTTGCCAGCACTGAATAAGGTGTATCTGACTTCACAGATAGGAATGGAATGGCTATATGGATTAGTGATTGATATGTTTGCCATTAAAGTGACTTCATGTAAACCCATTTTATGGACATCAACATCTAAATCAGCTTCTGGTTTCTTGATAGCTCCAACTTTGTCTGCTACAAAGTTCTTAGCTTTGTCAAATAATTCTGCCATTAGAAATGCTTGGTATGAACAAGCTCTGAAAAATGAAAATGATGTTGAAATTGAATTTGAGTTTGAGAAATAAGATTGGTTTGAAGAATGAATTTGATATCTAACTTTGAACCCCAAAACTATAGTTTTATAGACATCTTATTCCTCTTTATTTTTTTATCTCTAGATTACAAATATCTAAGCCTTCATCATTGAAAAGTTTAATGTTCACTTTCAAATAACGTGAGTGAAGCATACTCTAGGATAGACTGTCAGACGCTTGTCTTTTTAACAGACTGACGTCAATGGTTGTTTTGAGTTATTCAACTTATTCAAGTCGGCAGGACAGTGTTTTCTCCACCCACGTTAGCATACATTGGGTAAAGAGAAAAGGGTGACTTTAATTTTCCTTACTCATGTCGACAAATACGTGTACCAGTATATGTCGTTTTTTGGTCGGTACGTGTGTCTAAGTATCTAGTTATCCGAAGTTTGACATTCACTTAAGAAGTATTACTATGTACCAAGGTGTAGAGTAACTGAAATAGTCGGTGTTTATATTTCATCCACGTATCTAAAAATGTGGATCTAGTAACCCTTTTGAGAGTTTACTGATTGAAATTGGTTATTTGTCTAGATTGTCATCTTTACGTGAGGTTCTATTGATGCGATGATGTGATCCTATTTGATTTTCGAGTTGTACCATGGAGGTAAATTGCAACAGGGTATATGTTATCACTTTGTGGGTTTTAGGTTGCCTAGACTCGTTCACGTGTCCATTACGCGTCGTTTAATGTTGCCGCGTACGTCTATCAGGAAAAGGTCACATCCAGTGTATATTTATCTAAAAGTAAATTTAGTCGGTTGGGCGGATCCTGACAGTCCTAACGAAAACTCTAAAAGCTAATTAGAGGCTAATAGCGCGTTTGCAGTAGGAAGTGAAAGATTTTTCTTTTTTTTACTCCGTACAAAAATGTTAGGTTTTATTATTTCCGGATGCCTGGCCATATGGCCAGGCATTTGGCACTTTCTAACGTCATTTAACCAAGCATTAACCCCTCGTATAACCTGACGAATTCTTAGCAGCCAACAATATTTAACCGTATTCAAAGAAAAAATGTTGGAAATATATCTTAAATCCTAGGTTCGTGAGAATCCTAAGACCAATTGATACATCATGACTTTATGTATATCCTTTAAGGTGTTGTTCTGTTCGTGGAAAGTGAGCAAGTTATTTGTCAATCTTCCCGCGTTTCGCATATCTTAAGGTATCGGTCTATACCTATTACCCATCTTCTAGTGCTCCCTTGCTTGATGATGAGAAAGACTAATTTGCATAAGAAGAATGATTTGCAGCCCTTAAAATTCAATAGTTTCTTCCAGAAACTTGCGAAGAAGAACGGACATGGACACCCTTTAGTTGATGGGTCACTGATGCTCGTTGGATTGTATGTGCACCCATTAAAATCAAAGTTCAAAACAAGGTGATAAAGAAGCTTATTATTGGTGCAGGCATAAGAAGCTGTGAAAGAACTTAACCAAGAGTCATGACAAATTGGAGTGACTTTTTGGTTTCTTTATCTTTTGCTGGTCTGAATTAAGTTCCTTCCCGATTTTTCTTTTTGAATTCTGGGACTTGAGCTTTGCTCATCCCTGTAAGCTTATATATCAATACAAAAACAAAACATGTTTATAAGAATACATGAACTTCTCTTTCAAACTTGGATTTCTTCAAAATGCGGTTGAATATCTTTGGATGCTAAAAATTCGGATGGTTGACCGGGGTTAAAATTTGGATTAAATGACGTCAGAAAGTGCCAAATGCCTAGCCACGATGCTGCTACATCTAACATGATCCATCAGCGGGAGAGCAAAACTTTTCCCAAATTTTACACACATTTATCAATTGAAATTCGAAAGTCTTCATTATTTGGATTTTCTTTTTCTATCCCCATGCAACTATCTTTTTTCTTTTTTTAAGCAGAAAGGTTAATTTGTGTTTGAAGGAAAATGGAAAAAGGCTTAAGCCCCCATTTTAGTCCGAGATTACAATTATCTTCTATCTATTATAACTTTCCAGTGAATAACAAAATCTCTAAACACATAATACCTAAACCAATTTTGGCCAGACCCCCAAGTGAAAATCAACAGTTTTACTTCATTGATGACATCTGAAATGGATCTTGGCTTGGAGTTGTGCAACCAAAGTATCCCCTTGGGTTCATCTCACATTGTAACCCCCAATGAAATAGTTCCAAATGCTATCTTGTAAGTAAGAAATCTCTTGCTATAGAGAGTGTTTGTACCCAGAATTATTTTTGGGCACGAAACACGATTAAATCGATGATTTGATGTATAGCTGGGGTTAGGAAACGAATTGAAGAATAAATAAAAGAGACACATATTTTACGAGGTTCGGCATGGTTTTCCTACATCCACGGACGAATCCCCTTGGGGAGTGATGTTTTATTGATATCATAATTACAATGGATTTTTTCTGTATTCTGTAGCCTCCCTCCTCTTTTCTCTATCAGGGCGTCCCTATTTATACAGTTGAACACCTAATTTCGAGATAAACTTAAATGGCATTAACTTTTCCTGCATGCCTTCTGGCATTAATTCTGCATGAAATTTCCCTGCATGCCTCCTTGTATTAATTCTGCATGACGTATTAATTCTGCATGAAACTTCCCTGCATGCCTCCTGGCCATACACTACATTAAGTTTCCATGCATGCCTCCTTATATTAGTCTACTCTGCTGGCAGATTGGATTGACTGGTTGACAGGTGTAATGGGCTGGTAGTATGGATGAAGGATGGCTGACAGCGCATCTGGCAACATGGTTGGAAACTGGTTGGCATCACAACTGGCAGCATGGCTAGTAACTGGATGGCAGTGCGGCAGAGTACTTAGATGGAAATTGGTTGGCAGCACTGCTGGCAACATGACTGGAAATTGGCTAGAGGTGCAACTTGCAACCTGACTTTGACAGTTTACCGACGGTTGACTTTGACCATTGACCGGGCGTTGACTTCATGGATCACTGGATTAGCTGGTAGCTATTTCAGTTGGAAAGCTGGTGGCAGGCTTGGATGAGGGTCAAAAGATGATTCAAGTACCAATTTGGCCCATTATGTGGCATTTTTACTCATGGTACAAACATCGCCCCCTCTTAACCTCCAACTTGTTGGGGGTTAAGAAAATTTCGTTTTCCTAGTTCAATGACAAAATTCGGCCCCAAGTGTGGATTATTGCTGCTGAAGTGATGGCACCCTTCCCTTGTTGTTTGCGGAAATCACAATCAAGATGCCCCCAAGCGAGGCTATTGTGATTGGAAGATCGGCGGGAAACAGTTGAGCATGAACCATTGTTGTATGTAAAAACTAGAACGATGGTTGATCTGGTATGCAACGAAAACGTGATACTGGAAGAAAGTGGTGTTGAAAGTGAGCTGTAGCTGTTGATGTAAAACTGAACTGTGGCAGTTACCTAGAACTAGACTAGTAACAGTTGTTGGAAAAGACGAGCTATATTTAATGTCAATCAGCTGGAATCTGTGTCGGCTGTTGTTGTAAGAGAAACTTGAATTTTCTGATTGTCAGTAATTTTCGACCAAACAGGGTAGCAGTAGATGTTGATACTAAACTGTTGTCAGCTATAGGATGAGAAGCGGCAATTACGAATGAAAAGGCGGAGGCCATTGGTGAGACCCCTCAATCATTAGGATGGTAAAATAATTTGTGCGCCGCTGACCTTCTAGCGATCTTGAATTTACTACTGGCTTTGACAGTGATCTTCATATGTCGTTAATAGTTATATGAATCGGGATAGCAGCTATGTAAAACCAGACCACAACAGTATATGTGGAACTGGAACGCAATTACTGCTGTAAACTGGATTGCGACCACCATACGAAACTTGTCTGCATCAGTAATAAGGAGAACGGGATTGAAACAGCTTCGAGCAAAGTTGGGCTGCAACAGCTACGATCGCTGGACTGCAGGAGATGTGAGCTGCACTGCAGCAACTGCGATCAGCTGGACTACATGAGATGTGAGCTACACTGCAGCAGCTGCGATCATCTGGAATGCAGGAGTTTCGGGCTACCCTGCACTGGAGCAGCTGCGATCATCTGGACTGCGGGAGCTGCGAACAAAGATGGACTGCAGCAGCTTCGATCAGCTAGACTGTAGCAGCAATGAGTAAAGCTGCATTGAGTGCAACAGTTGCTAGTGAAAATGGACTATAAGAGTTGCGAGTAAAACTGGATGACATCAGTTGCGTCCAACTGAGTGCAGCAGTTACGAGAAAAACTGGACTGCATCAGTTGCGTCCAACTGAGTGCAGCAAATTCTTAGGAACTGGACTACAACAATTCGATCAACTGGACTGTAGCAGTTATTAACGCTTTTGTTTGCGATAATTTCATCAAAATATTAGGGTGTATGATCTCCTCTTTTAATCCTTTAACTCGTTGGAGGATTAAGAAGTTCGGGTTACCCTTTGTTTCGATTTCCAAGCGTGCATTTCGGCTAAATTTTGCATCGCATTTAGGTGCTACGTAACTCGCCCCCAAGCGTGTGGAGTGTTATGAAGCTCGCCCCAAAAAGTTACTTTACACCATGAGGTGTTACATATCTCGCCCCTATGTGATGGTCATCCACGTTGAAGTGATATGCAACTCGCCCCCAGAGGATAGTGATTGTCATGCTGCTCAATGCTCACACAAGGGAGCACATCCTTGCTGCATCTTTCTCGCGCATGGAACGAAGTTGAAGGTGTATGCTATCTGGAATTCGCGCAGGGGGCCAATCCCACTATACCAGATGCGCGCAAAATTGAAATGTGTGCATCTCTACATGCTTGGCATGCGAAAATGCTCCCTACACTGTAGATGTATAACTGAAAAAAAAAGCATCATGATTTGATAAAAATATTCGAAAATATTGAAATTGTATACGCACCGTATTAAAAGTGTTATTGTGTGAGATACGATGTCGTGCTGAAGAAGATGGTTCGAGCATATCGGCTCTGTAACACTGGTTATGCCAGTTGAATCAAAACTGGACTGCAGATAGTTGTCGTGGAACTGAATATGAGCAGCTGTGATCAGCTGGACTATAACTGTTGTGAGAAAGCTGGACTGCAACAGTTGCAATCAACTGCATTGCAGCGGTTGTTGAGAAACTGGACTACAACAGTTCGATCAACTGGAATGTAGCATTCCGTTAGTGATTGAATGAGACCGTTTTCGATGCTGCCCTCGAAAAATTGAAATTCCTACCCTCATGATGTTGGAAATTAACATGCGATTGCAACGAGCCGAAAATCGCCCAATTAGGACGTATGATGAAGAAGTTATCGAACCAACAAATTGCATGTGGAGTAAGTCGGGGTGAATATATTCTTGTCGGAGCAAGAGCAGCTGTTGTGGCGCAACTTCTACTGACATGGTGGCAAGTTGGGAATGTGAAAACTTATATAGCAAGTTGCTAGCTGACGAGTGACATCAAGTTGACAATCCGACATTGACATGTTGATGGCGTGATCCATTCTCAATGGCTTCGCTCGGTGAGGGAACACATCTATTTTTATTATATCATTGCTCCGAAAATATTTTTCTCCAAATATCAAAAAATTTACCTTCATTATGTAGGAAATTTAATGACGGTCGCAACGAGCCCAAAATCGTCCAATTTGGACATTTGGACATCATATGAAGGAGATATCAAAGAAACAAAATTGAAGACCAAGCCCAAAAAGAATAGTGTGCTAGCTTAAGCCCACAGTGGGGTAGAAAAATCTGAAGAAGCAAATGGATGGGGCGCAATTATTCTCGCCAAGAGCTTGGGTCGCTAGCAACTCGGCTTGGCTCGGCTTACTTGTGTCTCGGCTCATGTTGACTTGGCTTGGCTGGGGCGGAAATATCCTGCAGTCATGGTGCACTAGGTTGAAAAATCTTCCTGCTTGGCTTGAAGAGGGTGAACATCACCATCCGTGGGTGAACATAATTTCTGAAGTGGATGAACAACATTATTAACAGGGGTGAACGACGCTCGCGTCAGTCAACAGAACTTTGACGTGGGTGTACGAAACCTGCTGATGTGACAAATGATAGGACGCCGGACTTTGGCCGCCTATTCGTGATTATTTTTTTGTTTGAAACTTTTCGCCACGCTTTTCTAACTGTTGCGTTTACTCTTAAATTTTCAGAACAGTTTTTCGGAACTGTTATCCTTTCTCTAAAACGATTTGCAACAGAATTTTAAACTGTTTTCTTGCCTCCGAACCTTCTTGCAACAGTTTTCTGGTACTGTTTCCTTTTCCCAGGGACCTCCTGCGACTTTTCCGCTATACTTTGTGATTCTTTCTGAAACCTTTTGCGATGCTTTTTTGGAGGTTTTCTCTAGGGTTTGCAAGCGCCTAGAGACGTTGGCAACTAGACAACCCTGAGAACATGAAAGTAGCGATTTTGACATGCTTCAACTCGGATATATGGACGCTGCGTTATCTGGGAAACAAATTCTTCGAACTTTGGATTTTAACATGCTGCGGATCGAACATCCTACTATAGTTTTAATGGTGTTTTCACTCCATATTTTGCTGCGGACCGAACGTCCTGGCAAAAGTTTCATCAGACTTTGTAGTGATGCAGTTTCAGTGGTTTCAAAAGGTAAACTTCAATATTTATAGACAAGGACGTTTGGACACCAAGGAATTTCCAAAAACGAATATTCTCAAAGATATACAATATGCACAGAATCGGTTTTCATAATTCCTGGAAATGCTCCGTCCAAATATTGACTGAAATCCTAATAGAAAAATATATAATTAGTAAATGCACATTACTAATTCTTAATTTATAAAGATACACATTTAATTGATGTAAATTAAATACCGTATAAAAACCAAGAAACCTTGATTAAAATATTCTTAATTTAAACCGCATTTAATTGCTATCAAGGAATATCTTTGAATAATTAATGATAAAAGTTATAACTTGTGTTCAAAGAATGACGACATCCTTACTTTGCAAGTCCTTTTTCATACTTATAATCTTCGAAACGATTTTCATCCGATTCCCAAGAACAATGCGATTGATTATCATAGCAATCACCAAACATGGGTTCCACGGTTCAACCAAAACAAGTTTCGGTTCTACCTCCATGTGAGTACTTTGCATAGTCACGCTAGTTACTAAAACTCGGTTGACTAGGTACTAGGATCGGTTCCCCACATACTTATGGTAACTACTCGTAATTTGGTGCACATGTGCATATGATCGGTTCCCCCATTTTCTAAGAACTTGTTGCACATGTTCATAGGATCGGTTCCCTTCACACTAAAAACTTGTTGTACCACTTACAAGGATCGATTCCCCTCTTCCAAATTTACTGCACCTCTCACTAGGATCGATTCCCTTTTCACTAGTAAAAAGTTGTTATTTACAAGACATCGATCATACCATCTTGAGTGATTACTTAAGATCGGTTCTACTAATAAAAGTTATACCAATAACTTAAGTCAGGCCTCTGTGAATAGTTTTACCAAGAACATAAACAAGTTTATGACCAGTTATACGCATCACACATATTGGTAGTTCAAAATAGATTTGTAATGAATAACATTACCAATAAGCCTAGAGATTTCCCTTTCGATCCACAAACAAGTTTGTGAACTTACTTCCTTTAAACGAATGTAAAAAAATTGTTTCCTAGGATGAAATCTTCACTCATACCCATACATAACCACAATAGCATTCATACGATTATGTCGATGTCTTATATACAAAGTTTAATGGTTAATAATACTATGTCTATCTAGAGTTTCATCCACAGCTTCGCAGTTTCATTTTCAATATGCACGACTTGAAAGATAAGTTAGGGAATGAAACATTTCAAGTAAAATATTACTAACCTCAAGAGGAAGGATGATTGTTGTTGTTGTAGCTCCATACTTCCTCACAATCTTCAAGTCTTCATGTAATACTTATAAGTCTCAAATCCTAATACTTTCAAGCTAACCTATACGAAGTTGACTCTAGTATATAATCAAGCGACTCTTTAAATGAGTTTTGATTCACTAAAGTATGACAACCAAACTTGACATACCAACGCTTGGTGGGTTCAACCAAGCAATGCTCTAACAGAATCATCAGCACGTTCCAGGATTCTCTTCAGCGGGTATTCTGATTAGACTACGATCTTCCTCCCTTGGAAATAAGGTTTGATGCGAAGAGATGCATGCAACATCGCAAGAGTTATCTTCTCAATTTTCTTGTACCGTGTTTTCATCCCCATCAAGGATTTACTGACGAAGTAAACAGGCTTTTCATGTGGATCCGGAACAAACAACACTGCACTTACAGCGTTCTCCGTTGCATCCAGATAAACTTCGATAGGTTGTCCAGTTTTTGGACACACCAAAACTGGGGAGTCTCATCGAAAGCTTTTTCGCACTCATCCGTCCTATAAAATTCGCTGCTTTCTTCAAAACATCAAAGAATGGTTTGAATCGATCCGAAGAGCGTGAAATGAAACGATTTAAAGCTGCTAATCGTCCTGCTAGATTTTGGACCTCCTTTTTTATTCTTGGGGATGGAATCCCTGATGGCTCTGATTTGCTCCGGATTCTCCTCGGTTCCTATGTGTGTCATCAAGTATCAAAGGAACTTTTCCGAGGATAAAAAGAATGAATATTTTACTGGATTGAGCTTCATACGATATTGCCTCAAGATATCGAGTCTTCTGCAGATCAAGAAAATGCGACTCCTTTTGCTCAGATTTCACTACCATATCGTCGGTATATACTTCCATCGTTTTCCCAATCAGATCCTTGAACATATGGTCTACCAAATGCTGGTAGGTCGCCCCTGCGTTCTTTAGCCCAAACGGCATTACAGTATTGCAATAAACTCCTATGTCAGTCACAAACGCAGTATGCTCGTGATATTCCTCGAACAAATGTATTTGGTTATACCCCGAAAAACCGTCCATGAATGACAGTCTCCCATACCCTGAGGTTGCATCCACCAAATCTCTTATATGCGGTAGCGGGTACGGATCACTCGGACATGCTTTATTCAAATCAGTAAAATCGATACAGACACGAATTTTAACATTCTTCTTCGGAACGGGTACGACAACAGACAGCCTGCGAGGATACTGCATTGGACGAATAAAGCCCGCTTCCAACAGCTTTTCGACTTCTGCGTAACTCTATCTTTTTTTCTTTGCAACATATTCCTAATTTTCTGACGAACTGGATGGAACTTCTAATCGATATTTAGCTTGTTGAAAGATAACTTCGGATCTATCCCAGCATCTCAGCAAAACTCCATGCTAAAACGTTGGTGTGTGCTCTTAAAAATGTAATCAATCCATCACGTCCGTGTGTAGGTAGATCTGCCCCTACGAACGTGGTTTTGTGCTTCTCATCTCCAATCTGGACCTCAATCAGTTTCTCAGCTGTTGGGGGTTCAGCCGCGTCCTCTCCCATATATGATTCTGGAGGGAGAGGATTCTGTAATTGCTATTTCTATTCGACTCCCAGGATTTGGTTACCGTTAACTTCGGACTTCTTGTATTCCTCCATAGCACTCTCATGGCACTTGTGGGCGGCCATCTGGTCGCTTCTAACTTTCACGACTTCTTCAGGGGTAATAAACTTCAGACATTGATGATATAAGGATGTGACTCCACCGATCTCATGCAACCAGTCTCGTCCTACAATCGCATTGTAGGGAGATCAACAATCAAGCAACAAGAAATTTCTTAAAACGGACTAGTCTGCCAATGTTATAGGTATCTTCACTTTTCAAATCGCCTTTGTAACTTCTCCACTGAAACCGATAATTGGATTTTCATCCTCTTCGATCAAATTGTGTGGGAGATTCATAGAGGAATAGGCTCCTAAAAACAGCACACTCACTGAGATTCATGTATCCATTAGAATTCGGTGTACACGAAACATTCCAATCCAAGCTGTTATAACGATAACATCATTGTGGGGAGCATATACACCTATCATGTCTGCTTCAGAGAACTCGATGTTTGTGCATCCAAGCTCCTGAATTTCTGCTCCATTTCCACTGAAAAAATCAATGTGATTTGTCACGTACCATTCTTTAAACTGTCTGAGCTTTCTCCTGGTCTCATCTTCTGATGCCCGCCTGGTCATTGAATGGATCCTGGCGTGACTGACGTTAATCACATGTGCTGCATCGTCCAAGACCTTTCCCGAAATCTTTTTTCACGTACTCTTGTAGCTTTCCAGCGTCTATAATTCGCTGGACCTCGATCTGTAAAGAGCGACAATTCTCAGTCTTGTGACCATGGTCTTTATAAAAGTTACAGTATTTGCTCTTATCACGCTTATCACGTGTCTCCGCTGGCAAAGGCCGAGGAGGGATCAAATCCTTGCTTATTTTCTCATACAACTCTGTAAGCCGTATGTTCAACGATGTCAGCTTCATATCATGATATTTCTGATATCCAGTTTCCATTCGTTCTCCTTGGTTTTTCTCTTGAAATTCACCTTGATTGTTATGCTTTCCGCTTGAACGGTTCTTTGACTTGTTTTTCTTCCAATCATTTGGATGATTAGATGATCTATTAGCTTCTCTTGTCTCTCGATCTTTGGAATCATCCTCCACTCGAGCGTATTCTTCAGCTCGATTATACAATTCTTCCAGAGTCTTTGGTGGTCTCTTGACCAAGGAACCGTACACACCTCTTTGATCATACTGGTATGCATGTTTATAAGCTTCGATGACGACTTGGTCGTCGGCACCATCCACATCGGCCAACTCTTGCTTGAAGCATCGAGTAAACTGTCTGATGCTTTCCTCCTTCCGAATTCCTAGAAGGAACAATGTGTGGCATCCCTTCCGATCACGTATGTTGTACTTGTAGTAGGAGAAGAATTCTTCAACTAGCTCATGGTAAGTACTGATCGACTGTGCTGGGAGCTGATTGAACCGCTTTATTTCTCCACCAGCCAGCGGCTGTGGAAACATTTTTCACATCAACTCATCCCTATACTTCCACTGAGTCATGGCAGTTTCATAGTGTAAAACATGTTGATCTAGATCATTTGTTTTCTCATCGAATTATGGTAGCTTTGGAACTTGAAAATTCATTGGGGCCGGAATTCTCTGATATTCAGTTTGAAATGAGCTCCTACGGATCGATGCAACCTTTCTATCCTTTCTTCTTTGGAATGCTTTTTCGACATTACTTTCTCTTTTATCTTGCAAAGGCGATCTTCTGTTATTGCGTTCACATCGCCACCTAAGGAACTAGTATAACTAGTATAAATAGGGGTCCTTGGTAGTGTTTGTTTACAATCTTATAGAGTTCTTCTAAAGAGTGGAAAAGCTAGGGTTTTCGGTCTCTTTGTGAGCTTCTTGTTTTTGGGGAAGGGTGAGAGTTGTGTGAGAAGGTAAGAGTTCTCTTTGTAATCACCTTTACGGTTAATTGAATAAATCGTATTCTTGTATGTGGTTTTTACCCAGTTTTGGGTTTTCCATAAAAATCATTGTCTTGTGATTGTTTTTCGTTTATCGTTATTCTCTTGGTACTTTGTTTTTTTCTTCGTTTAATCCCAAAGATCAAAGCGTTGTGGTGAAAATCCCAACATGAAGAAGTTATTTTTGGAAGTAAGAAAACATATATGGTGTATAACGTTCTGCTGCTCGGAATTCTATTGGCCATTAGTACGCAAGGCCGGTTTTTTTGCGTTCTTCTGAAATCTTCATACAGTTCATCCTGATGACGACTACTAAGAACTTTTTCATACTGAATCACAAAACTTTTTAATGACAAGGTTCTCTTATAGTATTTCTTCAAGAAGTTATTCATGCTTTCGGAACGTTGAGTAGTTGTGATACCGGCACAAAAGTGAGAATGACCATAAACCTGTGCCCACATCTCTTTTTTCTTGTATAATTTCTGCAACCATTTATTCCCCGTTAATTTATACTTTATAAGAAACAACTTCCACATATATTCAAAATCTTCCTCAGTCACATTCTCGTATATACATCTCTTGAAATCTTTAGAAAAATTTGTAAAACTAGAATACACATGAGAAAGATGTTGTGCAGCCAGTGGAAAAATATGCCATAAACAAAGTCGATGGTGAGTATTTGGAAATACCTGTATAATAGCGCCCATTATAGCCGATGCTTGGTCTGTCAAAATAGTTTGAGATGTTTCCCCCTCGTAGCATTCAAAAATGTCTTAAACAACCAAACAAATGAGTATGTACTCTCATCTACCAATAAAGCGCACCAAAAAGAATTGTTTGTCCTTGATTATTAGCTCCTACAAATGGTGCAAATGGTTTGTCATAACCAATGGTATTAAATGTAGTGTCAAACACCAAAACATCACCAAAGAAACTATAATTCATCCTACATTTGGTATCACTCCAGAAACAGTTGCACAACTAACCAGTCTCATCCACTTGTATCTCATAAAAAAAATACGGATTATCTTTTTGCATTGACCGAAAGTATTCCAAAAGGTGCCCAGCATCACCTTTGCTCAAAACATCCTCACGACGTCTTCTTTGTATATATGATTATTGTTATCCATTTCAGTGAAATTTAGGTTGCTACTTCCTCCGGATTCGACACTTAAATATCGAAAAATATTTTTCTGACTGATACCTGCATAATGTAAATTTTCGATCATCCTCGCTTGAGAAGCTTCTATATGCCTATGCGATCTCAAAATATGAACTTGAGATGGACATGTAAGTTGGTGATTGTGGTCTTCCACAAATTCTTCGATAGAGTATCTATCCTTATCATTCTACAACTTAATTATCAATTTGGCTTCACAACCTGTCCTTGCGCACAAACGAGGTTTCAAAAGGGATCCTCTTGGATGCTTCTTATACATCCCTGCATTTGAACATTCAAGAACTCTTCTAGAGATTATTTTATCTTTACGGTGAGTGCTCGAACCTTTATGTATACTAAATCCAACGCCTCTAGAGTACCGATTATAGTAATCATATGCTTGTTGTTTAGAATCAAATTCCTCACCAATTTTCGGTACCCCGTTGGTTTTGTCAACCTTTTCTGGATCCGTAGTAAATGGAACATCATCTCTCGGACACAAATTATCATTTTCCTCTGGAAAAGAATGATTCTCAATAAGAACCATGACCTTATTCATCAATCACAGTTGAAAACCAAATCAACATTCACTTTATTTTTCACAAGAGTTCAGTACATAGATATTATAGAAAGCAAAGCCCTAAAATCTAAATCCAGATCAAATAAAATATGAAGAAGTAAACTAATGATACTCGACACATAAGAAACATACAGCACATTAACCATACGTACACAACCATACGTATCCCTAAACAACCATAAGAAACATACAGAAAAGAGAAAATTGATTGGAGATCGTTATACTACTAGACAAGATCATGATGAAATATATTAAATATCAGTACGAGATAATTACCTGCAGTACTGTACTGAGTAAGAGGCTTTGTTCTTGTGATTTAGTTATGCAAGGGCATTTTTTACTTTAGATGGTTACAATAAAATTTTAGGTTTCCAAAAAAAATAGAGATATGAAAAATTTTCTTGACGCCAGAAATAAAGGAAGAATACGAAGATTTGGGGTAAATAGAAAAACAGGATATGTGAAATATATCCTGGAAAAATACGGCAGTTCAAAAAAACGTATTTAACTCCGGTTATCTATACTGTTTGCTGATGTCACATCTAGGATATCCAGCAGTTGTGAAGGCGCGCGTTCAATTTTGATTTGTTCCGTTCCAAACAATGGCGAAGTGCATTACAGCCCATAATGATTTGCATCTTCCGGAAACACATTCCAGTCCCAGGCAATAAACAGCTGCAGGATAGTTGCTGGCAAAGGCCAAGAGATGCGAAAAGATCTAATGAAAAGATCCCAAACATTAAAAGAAAAAGTAAATGAATTAACATATGATCAGCTGTCTCTCGTTCGCAGTTGCAGAAAACGCACAAATCCGGATCCGGATCAACGCCTTGCTGTCTAAGCATGGTTCTTGTGGGGATAGAATCATTAAAAGCAGCCCATAAAAGGAAGCTGACTTTGTTAGGAACTCCCTTAATCCAAAGCAAATTGTTATAAGCACAGTCCTCCACAGTTCCTTCTAGAGCTGCATAACATGTTTTTGGGATGAAATTCTCAACAAGCTTGACTTCATCATCGGAATCTACAAGAACAGGCACATTCCCTAAGTCTCTTTTGAGTAGATCCCACTCCATCTGGTTTTTTTGATTTAAAGTTCTTTTGAATGTACCTTCCCATCTTCCATCAGTAATCATCTCAACAATGGATGCTTGCTTGTTCCTGCTCGCCTTGAAAATAATTGGAAACAAGTCTTTTATACAGCCCCGATCAATCCATTGATCATACCAAACCGAATGTTCATGTCATTGTTAATTTTGAAAGTTACGAACCTTTGCAGATCAAGTACAATCTTTGTAAAATTCCTCCATAAACTCCTACCTTGAACAGTTGATTCATCTGCTGGGAGTGCAATTTCATTGTTCACCTTGCTCTTTTGTTGAGCAATCTTCCTCCGCAGAGTATCTCTTTGGGTTGAGTACCTCCAAACCCACTTAGCGAGAAGAGATTTGTTAGTCTTAGATTTTTAACACCTAACCCTCCATTTCGTTTAGAAATGCTGACCTTGTTCCAGTTCACCCAAGACATCTTCTTTTTTCCTTCAAGAGCGCCCCAAAGAAAGTTCCCATCTATACTCACTGGAAGATGAAAGAGCGATAAGAAATAAATTGGTAAGACGAAAAGAATGACCATCATAAGAGCTAATCGCTCTGCCTTGTTAAGAAATTTATTATTCCAGGAAGCAAGCCTCAACTCCGTTCTTTCTAATACAGATTCCCAAATAGACGTTCTTCTGGAGCATGCACCAATTGGGAGTTCTAGGTACTTAATAGGCAGTTTTTTAATTTTACAACCCAACTTTGGCTAAGGAAGAAATAACGTGATCAGCCCCAACACTTACCATAGTACTTTTCTCTGAATTCAATCTCAAACATGTCGGTTGTTCAAAGATTGCGAGAGTGATAACGAGTCGAGTTACCCCCTCTTCCTTAGCATCAATAAAAATCAGAGTATCATTTGTAAATTGGAGATGAGAAATTACTGCACCCGTATCTGCAACTTGGAAACCATGAAGCTGACCTCTTTGAAAGGCATCATCCATGAGTTTTGAAAGCACCTCAACCACTAACAAGAAAAGATACGAGAAAGAGAATCGCCTTGTCTTAGTCGTTTAAATGGCTTAAATTTTTGAGTAGAAGAACCATTAACCAAAATCGAGAGATGGGCTGAAGAAATACACCATTTCATCCAAGACCATTTAGAACCAAATCCATATCTATTGAGAATATTAAATAGAGCATTCCAAACTTACTTGAAAACCCTATTTTCTTTTTCCTCTTTAACTCGCATAACGGGCAAGTTGGAAGAAACTCCAACAATGTCAATCCTCCCAGAAAATTATCCCCCAAGTCTAGGAACCTAAGTATAACTGTGCCTCGGTGGATGATTATGCCTACAGATGGCAATTGTATTGGTATTTACGGCCTATATTACCTTCGAAAATAATATATGCAGACATTGGCACATGCCTCAATTTTGCCATCACATGCGCTTAATTTTTGACAATGACTTCTACCTCTAGTTGCTAAACAGTCTCCTTATGTAGAAGGCAATAACATGCTTCTATGTTCTTCTTTGCTGTCCTGCCATTTGTTGATATGCTCGAGTAAAAAGGAAAAACATTTTTCGTTTTACACATGATCTCATGGCTAACAGGATTAAGCTGTCTAGTTTCTTTTTTGGCTTAAAAATAGATGCCAATTTCCTAGCATCACTTTGATTAACATTTTTGAAGCTTTACTATGTATCGAGTTGTAGAGTAATCACTAATTAGAATACATAGTATCTGAATATGGTCAACGTATCCATCAAATTTAGTTGGGCAGGTCTTGACACCCCAAATTAAAAGTCCAAAAGCTAACTAATTTAAGCCCTTATAAGCTAGTCCAATATTTCGATAACATTGCATCAACTTCCAAGTCCCGAGTCCTATCTCTATCTGCTAACTCTCCGACCCATCGTTCGACTCACTTTTAGCTTGGTCAACGTGAGACAGTTAGACCAGGCTCCAGCAGTTTGTATGTACCCTCTGTCCATTTTTATCTGTCCTAATTTTTACTTTGATTTGTCCATTTTTATCTATCCGTTCTATTTATAGACATACTTTTACCTTAAGCTATCAAACATACCTTTTTTTTATACAATTATAAAATCATTTTTAATATAAACTTAATTAAAAATCATAAATATCATCACCAAATATAAGGAAAAAATCCACTCAATATTTTTTTATATTAATTTCGATTCCTTTTTTAAATAAAAACATGTATGGGTAGTTACAAAATTCATAATACTTCTATTTATTCTTACATTTCCTTTTCATCTGTATTAATCTGTATTAATAAAAACATTTATATGTAGTTACAAAATTTCAAAAATTTATGATAAAATATTTCTTTACAATATCATAATAAGCTATAAAAAACCAAGGTGATACTAGTTGAGCTATAAAAACACTAGCCATATTATTTGGGATACACAAAAACCATATCATGTAAAATTGATACAAAAACTCCATTTCAAAGTATAATGATTTAAATTTAGTTTTTATTAATTTTTATAATCTATCCTACCCTTTACTGTATATATCCTTATCGATCCATCTTCTCCACTCGTCTAATATTTCATTTCTTCATTCTTCTCCCCACCGCCACCAGCTGCTCCTCCGACCGCAACACCACCAATAAGCCACTGTCACTTCAAGATCTGCCGTGATCACCGTCGCCTCTTCCTCTAGCACCTCCTACTCCTTCTCTCAGACCGTCGTACCCGTTATCAATTTCTGATCCTCCATCAACGCCAGATCCGCCTCCTCTTCGTCCTCCTTCCTCACCAGCACCACTTACACCTTTTCCAACTCCAGTACAATCAAATCTCACTTCTAAATCACCTCCACCATCACCACCGCCAATTTTACGACCTTCGATTAGTTCGGGTATGATTAATTTTGGTTGATTTTTAATTTATACTGATTTTGTTCAATTGGTATTTAATCTCTCAATGAAAATCTTAATTTGGTCAGATCCAATTTGTTTTTGAAAAATTTAGCGATGGTTGGATTTGTTCGAAGCGGTGAAAATGGTGGTTTTATGAATATTTGGTGGTGGTGGGTGGTGGATGACGTTACCATAAGTTGCTGGTTGGTGGTGGCGGTGGTATGTGAGCTGGTCGACGGCATTGGCGATGGTCCACGATAATGGTGGTCGGCATCGGCGATGGTAGAGTCGATTCCTAACTTAAGAAGAAGTATGAGAAGAAGGTGTGGGAGGAGGAAGCAGAGAACAAATATGGGGATACCTTAATGCTTTGGAATTTCCTTATAAAAAGGAAGAAGATTATAGAATCAATTCCTACCTTCTGGTCAACTGCTGTTGGTGTAATCTATCCTTCACCCATTATTCATTTTTTTTCTAAGATTTGGTTTCTTGGTCCCCAGTTTACATGTTGATTGTAGTGCCTTATTGACTTGTATATGCCTGTTTGGATTGGCAATTTTATCATTTGCAGTTTATGGGTTTACCTTTGCTTCAAAAACTCTTGACTGAAGAAGACAAGAAGGTTTGACTCTGATACGTGATCTGAAATTTATAACTCTATATGATTATGTTTCATGATATTCCTTTTGATACATGTGATGATTTTCCCTGATCTATATATGTCGAGGGATTAGTTGTTGAAACCTGACATTCTAATCAGTGAATGTTTGACACTAACATTATGTTTTCATCTTATTTTTATGATGAAACCAAAATCATTTTCATCGTATTAATAATGAAACCAAAATGGGTTTCATCTAATTTTTGACCGGTGGTGGTGGTGGGCGGTCGTGGTGCTGGTGGAGGTGCGGCCGTTGGTGCTGGTTTTGGTCGGTAGTGGTCAACGGCGTTGGTGATCGGTGGTAGACGGTGGTTGACGGCGGTGTGGTGATGGTGGTGGACGGCGACAGTGGAGCGGTCGGCGGTGGTGACGGTCGGCGGTGGTAGACGGTGGTTGACGGTGGTGGTGGTGTGGCGGGGTAATGGACAGTGGCGATGGTTGACGGCGACGGTGGTGTGGCGGGGTGGTGGACGGCGGTGGTGGTCGTCAGAGATGGTGGTGCAGTGGCGGTGGAGGTGCAGTGGTGGTGGTCGGAGGTGCAGTGGTGGTGGTCGGAGGTGGTGGTTGGCGGTGATGGTGTTCAGTGGTGGTGGCACGATGGTATGATGTTGTTGGTGGAAATTATAAAATTAAAGGTGGGGTTGATTTTTGTTTTTGTTGGGGTGATTTAAACTAGAAGGGTAATATAAACAGTTTATGTTAAATGAGATTTTTGTGAAAAAATTGTTTTGTTAGAGTTTTTGTGCATGGATAGCGCCACCTCTGATGTTGTAACTCGCGGACTATCCTAAAACAATAATAATATCCAAATTAGAATTTTTAACACTAATAATTTTAATTTTGGTAATAACGTAATATTAAATAGACTAGTCAAGGACTAGTCACAATATTTTATAGGATTTCCTTAATATCTTGACAAAGTCAAAGTGGACTCTTGATTTATGACGGATGGAGTATTAATTAAACGAAAACTCTAGACTCACTTCGAAAATCCACCAAGTAACCACTGAGCGACACAACAACCCTGACCCCACCCCACTTTATGCGCCTCTAATCCCGATGGTCGAACCATCACCTTACTGCCGCACGATCTGTTCACGGTGGCTTTCTCGGTGGAAAGCTTCGGTGATTCTAGCACCACTCAAGACTACTATGATATATATCAAAAAGAAAAAAAAAAGAAAAATCAAATAATTCCACTGTATAATGCATAAAACACTATGTAATTCGTAGTTCTAGCACAACTGCGACAACACACCAGAAAATTATACACAAAGTTAGAACATTTAGGAACCAGCTATCCCAAGCGATGGTGTTGCAGAAACATTAAATTCTCACAGGTGTTGTTATTGTTGATTTTGAAATTCTTTTCCTGCGAAGTATTGGACTTCATTTTTTATCAACCAGTACACCAGTCTCCAACAGATCTGTCAATAATGAGGGATACCACTTCTCCAAATATGCATACCCTTCCGACTTCATAACCCCTACACGCAAAACATTTTAATGGTTAAGAAAATAATTGTTCATCCAGAAACAGAAGATATAAATTGGTACTCCTCATGAAATCTATAAAAATAGCTAACTGCTTTCTTAGAGTGCTAAACACAATGGTACTCACCTCCCAAATTTTCAGGTTTAGCTACAAATTTTAGACAGATAGTTTTCAGTTGCAGGCATTGGTGTTGTTATGCTATGGCCAGTGTTATTGCAACAGTACTTGCGTTTATTTTTTTACATAATTTAGCCTCACACATGAGTCTCAATCGTGGAAGATCAAAGCGATCTGCTGCAACTAGCAGATGTTGCAAGATTGTTGTTGAAGTGCAAGGAGAGTCTGAAACAGAAAGTTCATGTGATTCTGGAAGTTCATCTGAGTATAGAAATAGCAACATGACCTGCATCACAGGATATAATCAAACGTAGTGGTACTAGTAAAGCATACATGTTCCTGGATGTTTTGAAGCTAAAGCATAAAAACAAAATAATGAAAACCTTACCTTAAAAGCAAAGGGTTCAAACTCTTCAATAGAAATTGTTTCCATGTTTGTATTACCCACTAATCCAAAAAACTGAGCTTTAAATACTGGAGATCCACCTGCAAGAATCAACTTATGGGATCCGAAGAATTCATTTCCAACGTGAAAAGTAACATCAAAACCAATTTCAGAATCTAGCAAACCCTTGAGATTCTGAATCATATCTGACGGAAGAACCGGAATAACATAATCTTTCTCCTCCTCAGCACGAGTTTGCACTGTATCATCAATAGTTTGAAGTGTTCCATCACGAGTTTTCACCACTCGGCTATACAACGGATGCGAAGGAAATCATCCTTGATATAAGTTGATCTCTCCAACTCTGACCTCTTCATATACTGTGTGTATCCCCTGAAATTAATCCATATAGAAAAGTCATTTATGCGCTTGGTTGTTCTCAATATTGTTAAGAATTATGATGACATTCTAGAGTATTCTGCATATCTTTGCATATTCTTTACATTACTCTAGGATATACTGCACTACTCTAGGATATACTGAATATCTTCAGTATATGTTAGTTTCCTTGTTTCTTTAATATTCTGTAATATATTTGTTTCCTAGTTTTGCTTGTATCTCTTGTATAGAAGGAGTAGAACTCCGTTGTAATAAAAACAATCAATATATATCAATCTTGATTCCATAACATCTCTTGTCATGGCATCAGAGCCACACAAGATCCAATCTTCCGCTGCAAACCATCAATAATCCGTTCAAAGCCTGAAATCTTGTTTATCCTGTTTTTCTATTCTAATATTTACCTCTCATCATGTCTCGAGAAGATTCCTCACCCATTACAGTGAAGTTCGATGGAACCACTATAACCACTGGTCTTTTCTCATAAGAAGTTTTCTCAAAGGAAAAGGATTATGGAAGTACATAGATGGTGCAGAAAAGTGTCCTGCAAAAACTATTTCACAGAAAACAGACAAAAATGAGCCTTCAACCAGTGATAGTCACAAATATTAGGAGATCAACAATCACAAAATTCTTACATGGATCGAAAATACTGTGATTACATATATCAGCATGCAACTTACCAACTTTGAAGTCGTAAAAGAAGCATGAGACTTTCTTTCCAAAAGGTACACACAAATCAATTTTGCTCAACGTTACAAACTTGAACAAGACATTCGATCCTTGAAACAACAGAATGATCAGACAATATCATATTTTCAAACAGAGATGTCTGTAATATGGAATCAATTGGCACTAATGGAACTTAGATGGACCACTGATGCACAACTGTAGGAAAAATATCGAGAAGAGTCACGGTTAGTTCAACTTCTTATGTCCTTAAAAGACGAGTTTGAATCTGTTAGAGCATCAATTCTACATAGATCACCTCTATCCACGGTGGAAGATGCATTAGCAGAACTGATCACTGAAGAAACAAGAAAAAGAATTAAGCCAGATATCTCAGCTTTCTTTGCTGCATCTTCAAGACCAAACTATAATCCTCAGAAGAATTCATCAAGCCGTGACATATCTCAGTTTCAATGTCACAACTGCAAGCAACTTGGACATCTAGCCAGAAACTGTACTCAATCACCAGCTCAGCCATCAATAACATCTCAATCCCTATCTATATATCAATGTAACTATTGAAAGGAGTATGGACATACGGTGAATAACTGCACATCACCAACATCCAGAAATATGCACGAGAAAAGGAGGAACTTCAATGCAAATACTTCGACAAGATTCACCGAAGCACCTGTTTCAACTGAGCTAGAAAAGAAACATGAACCGTCTATGCCTGACATTCAAGAGATGATCAAACAAATCATGTCAATTGGTAATAATCCCACAATAGCTTCTGCTCTTGCAATTCCTATAGGTATATACTCAACTGGTTGGTTTCTCGATTCGGGTGCTTCTAGCCATATGACTTATAATCCTCAATTCTTTGAAAGTTTGTATCCAATAATAACTCCTAGAATTCATACTGCTGATGGGTCTGAATTAACTGCAACTCATACCGGTTTGGTTGAATCTTCCAACAATTTGTGTATTCCTGATGTACTTCTTGTTCCCAAGATAACAATGAATATTATATCTATTGGGCTAATATGTGATCAAGGGTTTAAAATTCACTTCCTTCCTTCTGGTTGTGTTATACAGGATCCAAGGACGGAGAAGCTAGTTGGGATAGGTCGTAGAGTGGGTCGACTATACCTCCTAGAGATGCTCATTATTCCTCCACAACTCAAAAATCAAGTTGTTGTTGCTTCAGCTTCTATATCACCATCTACCACTTCTCCATTCATGTCTTGGCACTCTAGGTTAGGGAATATTTCCTTTTATCGTCTTAGATACATGATTAATAAAGGTTTATTAGGGTAAACTCAACTAGATAAAGAACCTTGCTGCATTTCTTGTAAGATGGCCAAACAACCGGCATTTCCCTTTAATAACAGTACAACTTTTTCAAGTGCGCCATTTGATCTTATTCACTCCGATGTTTGGAAAAAGTCACCAATTGCTTCTAAAGGAGGAGACTTATATTATGTGATTTTTATTGATGACTACACAAGATATACTTGGATATATCTTTTCAGCTCTAGATCAAATTTCCTTAAAATATATATTGATTTTTCCACTATGGTCAAAACCCAATTTACAAAAACTATTAAAACCTTTCGTGTTGATCAAGGCGGGGGACTATATATCAAATCCTTTTAAAGATTTTCTCAAGTCTGAGGGTACTATTCTTCAACTATCTTGTACAGAAACTCCTGAACAAAACGGTGTTGCAGAACGTAAACACCGTCACATAGTAGAAACTGCTAGAACTCAATTGTTATCTACTTCCGTTCCATCTAAATTTTGTGGGGAATATGTTTTTACTGCTGTATATACAATAAATCGTGTTCCAACAGCTGTTATAGATGGAATATCTCCATATGAACGTCTTTATGGAGAAATACCCAATTATTCAGAACTTCGTGCTTTTGGTTCAACCTGTTTTGTTCTCCTTCCAGAACGTGAACGTAACAAACTGAGTAAAAAGAATTCAATATGTGTTTTCTTAGGGTATGGAATTGAACATAAAGGATATCGTTTTTATGATCCAACAAGTCAAAAACTCCATGTCTCTCGTCATGTAACTTTTTGGGAGAAAATACCATATTTTTCTCTTCCAAAAAGTAAGTCTTCTGAAAATTTTACGTATGAAGATCCTTTTGAAGTTGAGTTCTCTCCATCTCAATTTGTGTCTTTCATTCCTAATCCCGAGATGAGTGCACCGCCAGAAATTCACCAATCCTCTACACCAGATACTCTAGATACACCTAAATCATTATGGAACCACTCTATAACTCATCCTGGCACTACTTCTCCTGAACAGCAGGATCCTGCATCTGAAGTACCTACCATGGCTCCTCGTGAACGACATCCACCAGCTAAGTTTTCTGACTACCACTGTTATCTCTCAACTATCTTACCCTTGTATGAACCAAAGAGTTACAGGGAAGCATCAATCACTCCAGAATGGAAGCACTTAATGAAGAATGAATTAAAAACTCTTGATAGAGATGCGACATTTGACATGGTAGATTTACCACCTGGAAAATATGTGGTAGGATGCAGATGGGTGTATAAGATTAAGACAAGATATGATGGTTCAATCGAACGTTATAAATCTCGTCTTGTGGCTAAGGGATGTACTCAAGAGTATGGTGTTTATTATGAGGAAACATTTTCACCGGTAACTCGTATGATAACCGTCCGTACTCTTCTTGTTATTGCTACTTCTCGTGGATGGGATCTTCACCAAATGGATGTTACAAAATCCTTCCTTCACGGAGATCTTGAAGAAGAAGTATACATGCAGCCACCTCCAGGATTGCCTCATTCTCCAAATCAAGTTTGTAAACTTCGTCGAGCATTATATGGTATTAAACAAGCACCTCGTGCTTGGTTTGAGAAGTTTAGCAATGATGTTACTCAACATGGGTTTACTCAAAGTGCGTATGACTCTGCCATGTTCATTAAAAGGTCAGAAAAAGCAATTGTTCTTCTTCTTCTATATGTTGATGATATGGTTATTACTGGAAGTGATTTGGACGGTATCAATGCTCTGAAATCACAATTAAGTTTGTCCTTTGAAATGAAAGATCTTGGACATCTAAAATACTTTCTCGGCATTGAAGTTGATAGATCATCTGAAGGATATTTTATATCTCAGGTAAAGTACGCTACTGAAATTCTTCATCGTGCAGGATTGACTGATAATAAAATAGTCGATACTTCTCTTGAGGTAAATGTTAAATATAATCATACAGACAGAGAAGTTTTATCCAACCCTACATTGTATCGGCAACTAGTGGGCAGTCTCAATTATTTGACTATGACACGTTCAAATATTAGTCATGTTGTGCATATTGTAAGTCAATTTATGCCAGCTCCATGCTCAACACATTATGCAGCTGTTCTTCGAATCCTGCGTTATTTCAAAGGTACGTTATATCAGGGGCTATATTTCTCTTTTACATTTGATCTACAACTCAAGGAATATTTTGATTCTGATTGGGCTGGTGATGTAACTGATCGTCGATCAACTACTGGATATTGTATGTTTCTTGGTAATTCTCTAATTTCCTGGCGTAGTAAGAAACAATATGTCGTTTCTCGTTCAAGTGCTGAGGCAGAATATCGAGCTTTAGCTCATACTACATCAGAGATTGTCTAGCTACGTTAGCTTCTTGGTGATATGGGAGTTCAACTTTCATAACCTACTCCATTATTTTGTGTTAACAAATCCGTTGTTCACATTGCATACAATGATGTCTTCCATGAACGAACACAACACATTGAAATTGAGTCACTTTGTGAGACATCATTACAAGAAACGGACCATTGGGCTGCATTATGCTCCTTTGAAATTACAGATAACAAAATTTTTTTCACAAAAAAACATCCCTCTAAACGACTTCAGTTTCTAAGTTCCAAACTCAATATGTGTTGTAGACCATCTCTAGAATTATGATGACATTCTAGAGTATTCGGCATATTCTTTACATTACTCTAGGATATACTGCATTACTCTAGGATATACAGAATATCTTCAGTATATGTTAGTTTCCCTGTTTCTTCAATATTCTGTAATATATTTGTTTCCTAGTTTTGCTTGTATCTCTTGTATAAAAAGAGTAGAACTCCATCGTAATAAAAACAATCGATATACATCAATCTTGATTCCATAACATCTCTTATCAAATATAAGTGTTCATGACAAATATGTATCAACGGATTGGGGAGGAAATAAGTTTTTTCCCCCTCAAAGCTCACTAGGAGATTTCGTTCATAAAATCTAATTCCTATTTGAAATAGTTCGCCCAGGTCAACTTGCACTGTGTATATAAAGCGGAGCCATAAATCGTTTTTGCAGTTAAAATACCTAAACTACACAAAACTATTGTTTATAAACAGCTTCGTAACCTGATCAATTATTACCCGTAAGAACTGATGTTTATAAACAGCTGTAATATTCAAAAGTATTTTAAACCAGGGGATTCGGAAAAACGCGTTCGAACCATGACACGACAGTGACCCAATTGCCTGTGTCAGTTGTTGCACACTGGGAAAATATATGAATGCAATCCATATTCAAAATAATTTAAAACTATAGGAAAAGACGTACGTACCAGGAACCAGCAACTCCTTGTGTGAACGTTAATGGTGATTTCACAGTATAAATTTTATGAACACCGTGTTTCCCTTTCTGGCTTTGGTCGAGCAATTTAAACTCAAAGGTTGCCCTAACATTTCCAGGGCTTACGATCTTAAGGTATACGGATACGTACTCCCGGCTATCTTGTTTATCGCCGTCTGGATAAAAAATTATAACCCAATCATGACCACAAACTGTAAATGTGCGACTACTCATGGATTTACCAACTCCAATTCCCTTTGCTAGAGAAAATCCTTTTATCTTATACTCATGGGAACCATTCACAGTTTCATAAATCGACTCCGACGATAAAACCTTGTGATTAGTTTTAGACTTCGAAAATACCGGCCATATTGGGGCCATGATCGATCTTTAAATACTCTTGGAACTAACTTAGAATCTAGGTCAGAAGCGTGAAAGAAATAAGAAAAGGATAGTAAACGCAGGGGATTTTTCTGGACTTGGCTCCTCCTTTTGTAGGAAAAGAATACAAGTTCAAATCCTAAGAAAATTCTGATTTCATAAGTAGTAAAACGATAGAACTTCGATTCCTAGGAGTAGTCTAATTACCTGATTTTAAATCTCTTTTTTTTTTTTAATCCTAATAAACCTGGTCTGTTCTAAATCCGAAGTTGAGCTAACGGTAACTTTTTTTTTTCTTCTCCTTTCACATGAACGATATTTTTGGGGACATAAGCCCAAAAGATATATAATTACTTTGGGCCTGACAAAATGGGTAACCTGCAGGCTGCAAGTGCAAGAGCATACACCACAACCACAATGGCGGCTAGTGCGTAGTTCTATTGAACTTCAAGAACTTCAAGACACGTGTAGAGCCGCATGGTTCTCAAACTAGCTAGGTGCCTGCAGCTCCTGTAAACTAAAAAGACATATTTAAGCCAATCCTCTCTTATAAGGGTTTGACAAACTTACTTGAAAACCCTATTTACTTTTTTCCTCATGAATTAACTCACATCACGGGCAAGTTAGAGGAAGTTGCAACAATGTCAAACCTCCTGGAAGACATTCTCCAGGAAATATTCTCAAGGCTATCAAGGAAGTCCCATTCTCAGTTTAGGTGCTTGAGCAAGTCTTTGTTTACACTACAGTCTATATCCATCATAAATGAAAATATTCTTGGGACCGTCTAGCAAAATTATTTTATATATCGATAAATGAATATATTTATTTAGAAAGAATTTTTAACTTTTTACATATATATATATATATATAATTACGATGTTTCCCAACCAGAAATTGGTCAACTGGAAGAAGACATTTTAGAATTCATCGATGTCATTTTTGGGTTACTCTATAGGAATGCTTGTCGAATATTTTTTGAACCATCCTAATGAGAATGATGCAGTTATAGAATCTCCCATGGACAAAGAAATTTCTGATAATAAATTAAACGAACTTTCCCGAACTAGATAATAGCAACACCATACCTAATATATAATCAACAGAGACAATTCAAGCAGTAACATCACTCCACTGTACTGGTTTATTTGATTTTTTTTTCTTTTTTTCTTTTTTCTGATATTGCCAATGACGTTGGAGGAGGTAGCACTGCTATAAGCACTTGTACCATATTGTTAAGAACCTTTGGAGAGATAGACGTTTAATATACAGAAAATGGGCTATTTGATCAAAAAGATATTTTTATCCGGTTGAGATGGACGGATAACATATTGGTTTGAGTGAAATGAACGGATGCCACAATCGTTTCAATTTAGACATTTGTAACCCACTAGTTCTTTAAACATGAAAAACATCGACTTCCAGATCTATCTCTTTGCTAGCTTTTTTCTTCTACCACAAACAACATTTTTTCCTCCTCCATCTTCATCAGCAGAAAACCAACACCACCAGAATCATTATTATCTCCACCACCATCAACATCTCGTTCTCCACCATCAGAAATGCCAACAACAATATCATCAACACCACCACCACCGTAAAAACCAACACATCATCTCCACCACTATAAACAACAAACTCACCATCAAAAAACACTACCACCACCATCAACAACATCACCGAATTCCTTCATTATCCCGACCACTACAAACTCCAGTAACACCATCGTCGAAAGCGCCACCAATATCAATTTTTTTTTTTTTGAAATAACCTAGTTAAATTGAGGTTAATATCTTAGATTGATTGAAGCTAATTAAATAAATCGGGTTTTGCTTTCTATCAATTTCAGAAGATCAGTAAGTTTCCTAAAGCCAATTTTGATAAAGCCCTAAAAAAATTGGTGAATTTGAATGAATGTTTCATATATCTTGTGTTATTACTAGATGAAACTGGTTTCGTCTTGTGTTTCCACAGGATGAACCTGGTTTCATCATCTGTTGCTACTAGTTGAATTTGTTGTACATCTTATGTTTTACTGGATGAAACTGGTTTCATCTTGAGTTTCCACATGATGAGCTTTGTTTCATCATTTGTTGCTACTAGATGAAAGTTTTGTGCATCTTCCTGTTTTAGATTGGACTGATTTTAGTTTCATCCAATTTTTATACTAAGATGAAATTGATTTCATCCTGTGTTTATATTGTGTTGAATTTGGTTTCACCCATTTTTAACTAAGATGAAATCTTGTTTCAGATTGGGTTGAATTTGATTTCTCCCATGTTTAAAGTAGGATGAAACTAGTTTCATTATGCCGTAATTTAAGATTTATGTAGTGGGTTTTCTTAAAATTTCTTAAAAACAGTTTTTGTTTGCGTTCTGTGTGAGTTTCTTATGATTTTTGTAGTGAGAAGTCTTGTTTGAATTTGTCATGGATATGGTGTTTCTCATGTGGTTGCTCTCTATGTCTTACAGCAAAGAAATGTCCATTATGTCCCCAAAAATGTAAGAAGAGTTGTTTTTTGGGCTGTTGCAAATCCTGTAGTGGATCTTTTGCTGGCCCATGTGCTATTGCGGTGACTGCTACTATGGATGCTTCAGTAAAAACTCCTGTAGAAAGTGTTGTTGTGCTCTTCCAACATGCAAATCAAACACCAGTTGATGTTCTTGCTACAAATTTACATAATGGTTCTTGCTTTCAATGTCCTAGCCTGAAGTTTTAGGTGTAAAAAAATATGGGAATTCAGCTTAGACTGCAATGGTGGATTTGAGCTGAAAATCCACGTACATGTTGAAGGCGATAACTCTGTTTTTTGCTGAGATTGCAGATACTCTGTATTTTCCAATTGTTGTATGGAAAATCTACGTACCTTGTTTTATGCTACTCTGTTTTTTTCCTGTAATTTTTAATGTTTTTTGTTCCTATAATTTTTGATCCCTGTTTTATGTTACTTTATATTTTCTTTTGCTAAGATTGCAGATTACTCTGTTTTTTCCAACCTTTACTAACCCAATAAATATTTGAAGAAGGTAAGGACATATCGGTCTGTTCCTATTAATTAACAAAAAAAATTCTGGGTGAAATATCCACAATGGATAATTAAGCAATATTTTTTTGATTTCTGTGCATATAAACAGTATCAAAACTTACCTGTCTATTTCACCCCAGAATTAGTGGTTTTGACCTGTTTAACCAATTTTGTGTTTGATATAAAGGTGGGAGTACTAAAGGGTGCTTATGTTTCGTTTTGGGGGTTTTTAATGTCCACTTTGGCATATGGATGATGTATAAAGAGTAGTGTATGAATCCAATGGGCCTCAAACACAAGGCAACTGATTTAGGCCTTAGGGGCTGGTTCTCTAGTAGTCTGATTCTTATTTAGGCACATTCCAGCACTGCATGTGAAAATGTCTGTGACTCAACATGCCATAAGAAATTTAGAATCCACAGCTACATTTGCACCAGTCTCCTTTTTCCTTTTCCAGTTCCCAAACAATACAACCAGTTATCAATGTTTTGTTTGTTACTACCATGTTGCCCTACATCTATTATTACATGAGCCATTTCTATGAACAGGGTGAGTGTCGAACTTGCGACCTCTCTCGTTGTATGCACGATCTCATCACTAACCAGATTAAGCATGGTTGGTCTAGGTTCATTTTTGGCCTTTAAAAAATATATGCCAATTGCCAAAACATCATTTTCACCTTAGCCTGGTGCATCTTTCCTTTTTGCAAGAAACAAAATATAGCACATGGCAGGCCTTACCTTTTTGCATGAAAACAAACAATATAACTTGATGTTCAATTGATCTTTTCAATTCTAAATGGTGAACACTAGAAATCAAAGAACAACATTGCTTTATTCTTAAGAAAAAAGATAACAAAAAAGAAAAAGATGAGCACACCTAATAATCAAAGATCAAGACTTTTAGTTTTCCCCACAACCAAAAGAAATTGAGGAATCAAATCAATCTTCGGATTTTTTAGTCCCATCAGCATAGATATGGATTACTTCATCAACTTCTTCAACATGTCTTACCACAACCTTAGATTTATCATCTTTTTGAACTCCAACTTCAGATGTTGAGACCGTTTCCTTTTCCTTCTCCTCTCCTTCCTTGGTTTCTTCACCACCGCCTCCTTTGAAGAAATCAGTGATTGAAGGCAACTTGAATTCACCCTTTTGGGAAAGTGGAATTGTGATATTTCCGATCAAAGGAAGATCAATGATAAGACCCAACAACAATTCATAATCAAGATCCCAATCTGTACTCACATCCTTGGCAACGCTTAGTAAAATACTATATGGCACTTTCACGTCCACTTCAAGCAACGTTATCCCGCTTGCTTTCAGATTACCTGGATCCGGCACTTTTCCGGTCAAAATAACACTGCAAACAACAAATACAATACATGATCAAATCCCATGACCAGGTCGAATACATGATCCAATCTCATGACCAGCAAAGTTTGATGAACTTACTTGGCATGACTTTTGAGGGTGTAATCAACTTCTACCATGGGAAGTGGAGTGATGTATGGATTGTTGACAGAGATCTTTGCAAGCAGAGTCACTGAAGTAAAACCAACAGATTTCACATCTACATCTGTCAGTGTTGCCTCTGGTACTTTCTTGAAGCTATCAATTGTGTCTGTCACAAAATGCTTAGCTTTGTCGAATAAATCAGCCATTTTTTCTCTCTAGCTAGTTAGATTTCTCTCCCTGAAACTGCTGATGGGTAGTCGGATGAAAATGAAAGATGATGATGGTATAGATAGAGATGAGGACCTTTGAGTTGAATAAATATACATTGAATTGGCATCTTTGCTTAAGCATCAATATATCCCGAGGTTAATGTTCACACACTTATCTATCAAACAAAGGTGAACAAAACTCAAGTATCTATTAGGGGAAATATAAACGGTCAGCACCATTTATTTCTTTTGCACCATTGGATAATGAAATTTCTCTTTTTTTATAGTGTGTATGATCATGGTGGATAGTGGGGTGGGGTGTGTGGGGGTGGGGGGGACTTTTATGTAACTATTAGTTGAGTAATGGTCCATTATCCTACCACCTCTTTTTAGAAAGTGCTAATCTGGCATTAGAGTAAGATTAAGGGGTTCTTCTTATTCATTTTCGGGGATATCAAATAACTCAATAACATTGCTTAGTGCCTTAATTACTCTACATAACTCTAGACACTTAATACCGTTAATATACGTATTTTTCTCACTGATAAGGAATTATTGTCGGCAAGTTTGGAATTCAGGTCGCTGATATTGTCAATGATACAGATTTGTCTATTCAAGTCTTTGATTTTGGGTCGTATCAACTCTTAGTTGTGGGTGAGATCAGCTAAAGGAATCAAGCACGTAGTATCCTGCTGGGATCAGAGACGTAAGGAGCGCAACTGTACCTCGGATTAGTGTGATATTGATTAGGGTTCAACTACAGTCCGGACCGAAGTTAGTTTGTAGTAGGATAGATTCTGTAGCGTCTTAATACAGTGTTTGTTCAATCTGGACTAGGTCTTGGGGTTTTTATGCATTTGTGGTTTCCTCGTTAACAAAATTCTGGTGTCTGTGTTTTTTCAATTTCTGCATTATATCGTTTATCTTTATAATTGAAATAACACAGGTTGTGCATTGAAGATCATTAATTAGAATATCCAACCTTTGGTTGTTGATTTACATTGATTGATCTTTGGATATTGGTCTTTGGTACCATCCAAGTTATTCCTTGTATTTGATAAAGACTCGTTGATTGTTATTAGCTTGAGTAAAGATCAAATCAAGAGAAGGGATATTAATTCCTTGATATACTTTTATCTAGATTGAGCCTGACTGTCTAGTTGATTCTCTAGAATGCATATCGTAGTTAGTCCACACAGATTGCTAAGCAAAATATTGGGTGGTGTTGGTAGACCCCCCACTTTTTCAGAAGTATTAAGCCTTATCATATTTACGCACCTATAAAACCTACAGAAGCAATAATACAAGAATATGGTAAGGCGAGATCAATGGATCATTACATCAAGGTGTAAAGACCGCTTGCAATCTCGTCGCATAGAAATAAAATAATATACTAGGTAAAATAAGACCTTTACTTTGGAAGGCACAACAAGACCTCATGAGAAAAATAAAATATGCATTAACATTGTTTTGCAGGGGAACAAAAAAGCAAGAACACTATGCGAATTTTTCAACTTGTTTCTTACAAGACATATAATAAGACGCAAGTATTGGAATTCTAAATAGATGTATTATCTCTCTTGTTAAGAAACAAGTTCAAAACTAAACATTGGTAGAAGGTGCGCCTTGATCATTTAAAGAAGCTCCAAATTTTGATATTACTCCTGGCAACAAGGCTGATGTTGAAGCTTCTTTAAATGATCAAGGCGCACCTTCTACCAATGTTTAGTTTTGAACTTTTTCTTAACAAGAGAGATAATACATCTCTTTAGAATTCCCATACTATATCCTTAGAGAAATTATCAATAGATTCGTCTCTCTGAGATTGATCTTCTCCAAGAGGAACTTCGAGATCCTCCTCATCATCGTTCATATAATCGTAATCAATGTCAGGCTCATGAAGTTTCTCGTCATCACTTATATTAAGAGGAGCAACATCCACCAAAGGAAAGGACTTGTTCAAGAGAATTTTATTCACCAGAGCTTGGGTACTAATGTGGGCACCACGAGCGACACCCTTTTCAGCATTCCTTGTATTAATCTCCATGAAATTTTGAAGATACGAAAATCTCCTCCGAGCACGATCCCGAGAAGAAGTAAGTACAACTGAGAATTTCGTTCGTTCTTTGCGAGTGTTGGCCAAATCATATCTCAAGTGAGAGATTTTGGACTGATGCGATTTCTCAGACTCTGCAAAGGAAATATAGCATTAAAACTGGAGAGAAACTTTCGCAGTAACAAGATTCAAGCAATAATCAAGTAATGATCAAAAAGGACAAGTAAACTGAGGCAGCCAGCTTTAGGCGACTACCTTCCTTCTGCGAAAGGAGAAACTAAGATAAAGCGACATCACTACTTTTCATACTTTCCATAGCCTTGTCAAAATCATCACCAACTAAATCATTGAGATGAGATCGAATTTTCTTCTCATCCACAGAAAGGGAAGCATTCTTTTTCTTAAGGGCATCATGAGATTCTTTTAACTGGTTGTGTTGTTGTCGAAGATGATTCATTTTCACGGTCATGTTTATTTTACTTTGAATAATCTTTTCATTGTGGGTGGTTAATTCTTTTATCGATTCATCATGCTGACTCCTTAATGAGTGAAGAGTTTTCTCTTGCTCGTCACAAGTTTTCTGAAGAATTCGATATTGACGCGAAAACATCGCCTCTTTCTTTAGAAAAGAACGTTTCTCCTTGGAAAGATTCTGATTCTCCCCTGACAAGGTTTGATGTCTTAAATCAACACTATACAATAATTTAGATAGATGGGAGATTTGAGCACTCAACGTTTCATTTTGTTGGGTTAAATGAACATTCTCATGTGTTAAATTGTCAATCTAATCAAGCAAATATGATATTAAATTGATTTATTTGAAGTTGCAATTTCTCGTTATCCTCGCGAGAGTCCTCGGTGAGAAATTGAAAGTTATATCTCTCTGAAACTCGTTTCTGGTTTAAATCTTAACATGCGCATAAAGAGATTCAAAAAACATGGATACAAAAGGAAAAGATAACCTTAAAGCGAGTTATGAAAGTAAAGAAGAGGTACCTCTGAGTTCCTGATTTTTGTTACGAAGGTCTTCAGAGTCAAGGGTGGAGACCTGGAGTTCTTCTTTCAATCTATTGATCTCTTTTTCTAAAGAAGCATTCTTATGAGAAAGTTCTAGCTTGGAATTATCAGATTCAAAATACCCTTTAGCCAAGATCATGCGACGATGAGATTCTTGAAAAATAAAAAAATAAGGATCAAAATATAGTATGACATCCTAATTAGAAAAGTATATATGAAAGGATGTTTACCAGGACGTCAAGAGCGATATGGACACTTGAGTCGATTTGAGAGAAGATTTCGCTCCTTGTGGCCTTGTTGGGAGGAAAATCACACAATAATTTGCTCAGAGCAGTACAAATGCGAAGTTTAAAAGGATCTTTAATGGACAAGAGAGCAGCATTGACGATATCAGACAAAGCTTGAGAAGCAGGGTCTACACCCTCCAAGATTTTCTTATCAATATAAATGGGTTCCAAATAAAAGGAGGCGAATGAAGAATAAGATGGAGTGGAAACAAAAGGATAAGGAGTAATGTTATCCACAGGAGCAGGAATGTCGACATTATCCTGTAAAGCGGTAGTGTCTGAAAATTCACAAAAGTAGAGATGGTTCGATCCACGATTGGTGAGATTACAGAGGCAGGAGTTGACACTTCCTTCGCTCCTTGACCAGTTAGAACATTCTCTTTAGGGGGAGAAGTTTCCTTAAGAGGAATAGAAATGTTTGAAGGGGAAGAGACAATTAAGCTTTGTACAGGAGGACTAGAATTGGTGCGAACTTGAGTATCAAAGTGAGATGGATTAGTGACTTCTGTAATATCAAAATCAGGAACAACAAGATCGGTACTAAGTGTTGAAAGTTTGCGAATTCTCTTAAGTTTGGGTCCTTTTCCGTCGTTAATCTCACGATCGGAATCCTGCGAAAACAACGCAGATAAGAAATAGAGGCAACAATATTGTTCTGTAAAAAAAAAAAAAATTCTTACTCCTTTGTTGTGAGAAGGCTTCCTCTTTTGAGATTCTCTGTTCTTCAAAGTTGAAGAAAATCTGGGGTTGGAAATCGTGATCTTAGTATTACTAGAGGAAGAACTGGTGCTGCAAAACACAGTATGGGAATTAAGGTAATAGTAAAAACAACAATAATAATCATCGGATGAAAGAAGAGAAGAGACCAATGGAACACACAAACCTTTGTTGAAGATCCATGAGAACAACAATAAAATCAAGATCGAGACTCTGACAAGGAAAGGATGAAGAAATTTGGAGGAAGAAAAGAAGATGAAGACTATCAGAGGGGAAGACGAAGTAAAGAAAGGAAAAGTTTATCTCTCCTCAAGTTCAGTTAATAAATAGGTAAAGGAGTGGCCGGTTAAAACAGAATATGCCGGTGAAAAGAAGGAAATTGACACGTGTAGATAGATAAGCTGAAATCATGGAAATTTGTCGGCAGATAAAAATACAAAAAGTTGAATAGGTGCAGCATTGTAAATCAAGAATTTCTCATATCGCTCATTTTGTAGAAAGAACGACATGAGTGTAACAGCCCTCAATTTCATATAAGCCCGGCAGGCACTTACGTAAAGATTAAGCTGTTACCTTTGATGAAAGTCTACCAATTAATGCCATAAAACTATTTTGAAAAACACCTCGTCAATTTGTACTAAAACTTCCAGTCGTATTAATTTTAAAATATTACAACTCTCAAAGAAATTTCTAATCCAAAAATTTATAAGAGATGTCAACTCTAGTTCCTTCACTACCTCGCGATAGTTCTTAACACATGATAAAGGAAAGTAAAAATTCCCATCCTCAACTATATATTCTTGGAGTATCACCCGACATAAGGAAATCAAACAGCTATGCAACTTCTTGATTATTAATACCTGTAAATTTATCAACAAGAGTTAAACTCCGAGCAAGTTCTCCATAGATTCAACATTAAGACAAGATTCGGTAATTCAACTTAACTTCAGTACATAAAGTGGTCATTAGCACATAATAAATTTCGTAGAAGATACTATACTAATGAAACTAGTTATTTGGGAGAAATAATTAAACAATTAGCAACTTGAAAAAAAAAAATAAACAGCCAACTACTAAGATTATTCTAAACATTTAATATAATGTTAACACATATAGAAATATGGCTTGGTGTCTGCAAAAAAAAGAAATAATGTAGAACTACCGTATACTTACTCATCTCATAATAAAAAATAAAACAATATACGTATTCAGACCATTAAATTTTGGAAGGCAATAATCCTATAAGAGTATCCAATTATAAAGCTAGTGCGATCAAAGTAGAATCCAGCACAATACATTCAACGGATTGAAATATCATATACATATATATTATTAGTGTTACGAAGAACTTAACCCAACCAAGCCACAACTTTAGGAAACATATAGATGTACGGTACACATCCTATACATCTCAACAGGGTTACTACAAGCACATCTCTGTAAGATACTACTTTAGCCTATATGGAAATGCACGGTACACATCCAATACATTTCAGTAGGGTTACTACGACCATATCTTTGTAAGCTACTGCTTAGCCTACACAGAAATGTACGGTACACATCCAATACATTTCAGTAGGGTTACTACGACCATATCTTTGTAAGCTACTGCTTAGCCTACACAGAAATGTACGGTACGCATCCAATACATTTCAATAGGGTTACTAAAACCACATCTCTGTAGGCTATAACTTCAGCCTACATATAAATCTACGGTACACAGCCAGTACATTTCGTTCCATTCCTTGAGTCTGCCATAATACAAAGAAAACTAAACTAGTTGAAACTGACAACTCATCATTTCTCACAATATGACTACACATACGAACAAATCCAAAAATTCTCCTCGAATGCAACACACGCTCATGCAAATCCCAAAATAAGAACAACATTTGTCCGTCCAACTACCAACACGGTTCACAAAAATATATGAGTGAGATCATTAGTAAACATCATAACACTGTTTAGGAAACCAATTCTCACTACACAAGATAACTAGACCCCTCTCTTATGATTTATAAAGTTACGTTGCAACGACATAACGAAACATATTGCCGAGTACATGAAATACAAATATCCAACAATCGGTGAACTAGCTAAATTCGAACAATCAGGGAACTAGCAAAATTCATACCACACATACGAAAAGTGGTCACTAGATCGACCACAAGCACTCCTTCAACCTTCCCTCCTTTAGTCGCTCCATAAACACCACATACATAGGATTATTACAAAAACTCTAACAATCACTAAAATCTTAAGACCCAAAATTAGGACACAAACATTATTCCTACTTGTAAAGAAAAATGCATACACAATCATTAAGAACTAAAAGTAGAGCAACCATATATAAGTGTTTGATAATAGCATGGAGAGATTTGAGTCTAGGTTTTCCATTCTATAACAAGTTAAATCGGTTCCTAAATCTGCCCTAATGAAGAGTCTAAAGAAAACTTGCCTTAATTCCATGGTGGTCCTCGTAAATAAAATCCGATGCTTAACTGGAACTTCACATCGCAAACCCTAGACGGAAGAAATCACCGTACAAATCATTCGTATCAACAACGGACCATAAAGAAACAAGTAAAAGAACATAGAAAACACAATCAAACACTTACCAAATCAAAATCAACAATGCCTCCAATACTATTAAGTAATCTTCTCAACGCATGTGCAGGCTTCTCCCTCTTACAGATGAGGAGTAACTGAACTGTGATGTTTGTTTTACACAAAATCGACTAAAAAGACCAAAATCAATAATTTCTGGGTGAAAAGGACATTTAGATTTTGATACTGTTTAAATGGACAAAGATGTAAAAATAGTCAGGATGTAAACAGTTTCATCCTACCCATTTTGAATATTTTTTTCTTATTTTTATTTTACATCAGGATACATCCAGTTTCATCCTTGCTATTTTTTAAGTTTAAGTCAGGATGAATCTAGTTTCATCCTTGCTACTTTTTTGGTGTCCATTTTACCCATAATAGGTTTTACTCGTCCATTTGAACCATGTTTAAAAATATTTGGACAAATGACCCATTTTCCGTTTGTTTTATACTCCCTCCTTTTCAAAAAGACAGTCCGTTTTGACTTTGTCAAAATATTAAGGAGACCATAATACTTTACTTGACTACCATTAATTATTTGCCTATTTTATGTTAATAAAAATGCAAGTATTAAAAACTGCCTAAAATTGTTAAGAGGATTGTAAATAGGAAATAAAAAAGGAAAATTAAAAGATATCGAATTTATGGAGTATAAACTCTTTAGGGAATTTAATTCTTAGAGCCAAATATATTGTCTTTTAAAATGAATGAAGGATATATTTGTTTCCTTAATTGTACAAATTTCTTTAATATTTTAGATTATGTCCCATTAATATGCATTTATGAATATAAAAATTAAAAGACTATAATAAAGAGTTCATTGAAAAAATACGCTTATAAACAGAAGTTGGATACAATTTTAAAACTAACGGAATTGGAATAAAGGAAATGGAATAGAGGACGGTCTTTTTAAAAGAGAGGTAGTATAACCTAGATGTGTGATATCAGGAGACCACAACTTATTAAGGGGTACTCGTATATTAATAATTATGGATAACTCGTATATTACAGTCTAACCACCTAAGAAAAAGAGTTCGTCCCGAACTCGAACGAATTTTCCTAGTAAAGATTCAAAGATACAAATGTTCAAAAGATTATTTCTTTTGTGGGTTGCACTGCAATTTCACTTAACCTAGATCCAAGTTGTTTTCTTAGCACTACTGAGTACAATTGGTTTATCTTCAGAAGTGACATTAGGCTGATTCATATAGGCTACCAACTGGTTTAACTAGTTCTACTTCCCTTAAGTATCCTTAAGTATGATAGAACAACAAAATGCATTATGCAATTTGACCAATTATAACTAATACGTTAAAATGCTTATTTTTTCTATCACGGAAAGGTCTAACAATTCTCCTGGATGAATTCTGTTCTCCCCTAATCTCAAACCTTTCACTGGCGACACCTTAAGTAACATTTCATAGCTATCCCCTCGTTCAAGAGTCCAAGTTTGTTTTTTTTTCTCTATCAGATGGGTGCATTACACAACTATATTGCACCGAACTACAATAAATATCGCATGTTTAATTTGTCACTAACCTGTACACATGCATACATGACCTGGATCTATGTCCACCGTCTATCTCATAAACAGATCCTTCGCTTAACCTTTAGTCCACGCTGAACTACAACCAGTGTACCGGCTTGAGCTCGATAACCCAATCAACAATCTTTGAGTTGCAGCAGTGTACTTCCAACACTCTCTCTAGCATCACTAAAACTCTTGTTTTTCGACTCAAGGCATCGTTGTTGGTCCTACCAGGTTACAGTACAAGTTGAAATCACAAACTATATAATTTACAACCATCAACATGTAATCTCGTATCCAACACATCCTCTACCCTTGAACGATCCATAGAAACTCCCAACTTATTTACTTTTAAATTGCATGTCCACCAACTTTTGCAAAATAAAAAAAAATCGGTGCTCACACCAGCTCTGCAACTCTAATCTTAGGCGTTCCTTGCTCTGCATACTCTTTTAAGTATCTTATTAGTTACAAGTTAGAAATTAAGTTTTGACTTTTCCTTTAAAACCAACCTGATTCTACCAAGATTGAAATACTAGATTTTCTGTAAAAAAAAATCAAGTAGTTTTCTTAACTAATCGTTCGGCACTCGGTGAAAGATTTGTATCCCTTATCACCATCTATCTCAACCACCAGTAATATGATAATTACAAAAACCGTCTGGAACCATTTTTTTTTTATTAATAAAAAAAAAAATAGAAACAAAACTGGTGCACCCTATATTGACGAGATATGATGAAAAATAGTGGGCATAGGATTTGGTGCATCTCATTCTTTAGCTACCAGAGAGTAAATAGTTGGCTTAGGATATGTTATCTAGAACAATATCCCTTGGAAATACCCCTACATAAACCTCAAGAGAGGTTATTATCTTCCCAGATTTCTCCATTTCTTTCTTCAGCATGCTCTCTCAAGACATATCCCTCGAGTTGATGCATTCATCCCAGGTATGGCTTATTTTATATTTAGGGTTTTTTTCTTCTTTCGATCAATTGATGATTATCTTTTGATATAATGTTTATCCAAAAGATTCTTCTTTTAATGAACACAGGGCTTCTCAGGTACCCTTCCCTAATTTGTTTTTCTCTCTCATCCTCGCATACTAAAATTCTTATTTGAAGAAACATTTCTGGATCATGATCCATCTTTGTATTTATTTTTAGTAAGATTATACAGACTATTCAAATACTTCTCTATAATCTTAATACTGTTTTGGTCATTGTTGGTTGTTGAATTTTATTTTGTTTCCTGCACACTCTTAATGGTTTTCCCAATCTGACGCCACAATGATATTGAAAACACTGAAAACAAAAGTGCTTTCCCCAATCTGACGACTCGGTCTTCTTTAACGATCGATGGCACGCTTTGAAATGCTTATCTTTTTTTGTCCACAAATTTGTACTTATATGTATGTGTCGATACCTTAACCAAGCATGTTTTCAGTGTTGCTATAATTCTTTTTGTTTGATAATTCAGAGCTTCAGATAAGAGAGAACTATTTAAGTCTCCTTCTTCATCCAACCCTCAAATTGAATTAGGGTTTATATTTGACTCGCTTGAATTTTTTCTGGGTTTTAAATTTTTGTTCATTTGATTTTATTTTTATTTTTGCAGAATTTCTCTGAAAGTGAGGGAAGTAGAAAATTGTGATAATGAGGCCTATTTTTTGTGCGAGTTTTGAACGTATCTTGAACATCTCTTCTCTAAGTATGGGAGCCGGGACATGTTGATAGAATTGACATGAAATCTGGTAGCTAACATTAAACATCTCTTTTGAATCATCTTCTTTGTGTTAGTATCAAATGTTTTTAAGCTCTTAATCTTCTGTGGGTTTACTTTGTTGCACTCATTGTTTATGAATTTGAAAATTTGGATTTTGATGGGGTTTGTGAAAATCACTTTGTTTTTAGTGATGTGAATTAATTCAGTGATGTGAAATCACTTGGTTTTTAATGATAGTATGAATTAATTCAGTACTATCTTAAGTTGAATAATTTTATTTTTTTATTTTTATTTTTGCAGAATTTCTCTGAAGGTGAGGGAAGTAGAAAATTGTGATAATGAGGCCTATTCATACCAAGTTTCACCAAGTAATATGCAATAGATTGTATATACTAAATATTGTTTTTAGTCCTCCTAAGTGTCCAACTGAGGGTAACGATATAATCACACTATTGTGTTGCTAATTGATCCCTGCAAATCATTAATTTTAAGTATAATTTGTCATTTTCACTACGGGTGTGGATGTATGCTTGCTTTTGCGGGGGTGGTGCCAGTAGGAGTGAAAGCGGTGGTGGAATTTTGGAGGTCAGGGCTTTGGACTGCCTGCACTGGCTGTTTGGTGCGTTAAATGTATTACACAGGCTTTGCTGCCTCTGTATAACAGCTTTAAGGCATTAGAAATATAAATATACGTCTTCATCATATGCAACAAATAATGAAGTAAGCATTTATCCTAGTAATTTTTAGCACTGATCAAGGTCTTATGAAATATGGCTTTCATTATGAATCATTTTTTCTTCCACTCACTGATTCGTAGAAGTAGACAACCGGAACTATTTTTTGCCTAAAGAGTATCCAGTGGTTGCGCTTGACCAAGGTAATATCACATATAATCACAAGTTCACAATCAGCCCATGTAGATTAATTATGTAAAGCTGGATGTTACAGTTCTCAAGATCGTAGAAAAATAATTGTCGATTAGTAATCCCTTTGGCTATTAAAACAGGCAGGCCTATGGAATACTGAGTGACATGGACCTAGCGGACAATGATATCCATATTTATATAATTGAAATATCACAGGTTGTGCGTTGTATCGATCAATTGTGAAATCCAACCTTTGGTTGTTGAATGGATATAATTTAAGATAATATGAGATAATATGCTATATTCCTAGCTACAACAGAGAAACTGTCCAGAGGTAGGGAAGCTTAAAGACACATAATTTAAGATAATATGCTATATTCGAAACATGCACATATGAGATTTCAATATCGTCATAAGGGATTTCATATTGCAGCTAGGAAGAACAACAACTTCTAGCATCTGTGTGAAGAAATACATACGCACTTACCTTCACTTATTTACGTTCTTTGCAGTTTCACATATGGAAGTACCGCTCATCTATGAGTGGGATTGACTAACCTCACGAAAAAAGTGGAGTTGGACTGGAACAGAAACAAGATGTTAGCCCCAAAATAAACGATAGATTATTCTTTGTAGAAGGCCAGAGATGGAAAGGAAGGGTGCGTGCCTGAAAACTAACCATCTACATTTCCACCATTATTTTTCAGTATAGCATTGGTGATTGAGTTGTAAAACTGGGATTCATATTGTTGGTGAATGACTTCGAAAACGAGAATCATTGTTATATCTTTTGTGGACAATAGGAATGGATGTCTGTAATGATTTCAGTAATTTCGGAAAGTAAATATACCGAATCCAAAGTATAAACTTGGGGCATATGAACTGAGAGATCCTTATTATTGTTGACAGTAGATAGTCATATGAGCTCGTTATCATATGTTAGCCTGCTCAAGCCTATGTAATGATGAACCTGAATAAACACATGGCACTAACATGAATGAACACATGGAATACATTGAAGGAATTGTGACATGGTGATCCTCATCATCATATATCTCACATGCTACATTTGGAGACTACTGCAACTCACACCAAACGGGACTTAACATATATCGTTTTGATTAATTATAAGTATACTTTTGAGTTCCAATGTGGAATAAATAATACAACTTTTGGGAAAGTTTTTGGATCCTTCCACCGGCTAAGCTTCGGTCATATAATCGCAAGTATAAGATTGTCAAATTCTTTTGTACACCAGAGATTCACACTTGGGGAGATAACTAAAGTCTAAAAAATTAAATAGACCCTTCGGAGTAAATTCATAAATTCATGAAAAAACCTTGGAATAATTAAATTAATAATTTCAAATTTCTATACATCACAGAGCATGCATAGTAAATTAAGCAAAGGAGGGTGAGTAGGATCTCAATTACATCCTCTGCCATCTGGGAACAAATGAAGATTGGCGGTCATTTGTACAGTTATAATATTATTTTTATTTATTTTTTGAAGATTACAAATACACTGTTGTAATTAGCACAAGCAATTAGTTCATAATAATAAGGCTCTATCGGAAGTTAGCTAAACTCTCGTATCCCCAGAGTCCTATCAATAGTGTAAGTGAAAAACTCTCTTTCATGCTACAATCCTTAACCTTAGGGTTATATCGGAGTATATCTGCAATAACATGGTATGGGGTGTTCAGAACATACATATACAATTGTATCTGGAAACAAATTCTGTTGTCTCACTATTTCCTCATAGGAATAAGATCATACTTCAGTAGAGGCTTACGCAAAGCCTATACGACTGTAAACTCACTTCCCATAAATACAATCCATGAATACGAAGCCATCTCATTTTAAGGCTTACCACACATAACAAGATAAAGTCACGGAAGTATGACATGTAAAACTTCATCCTTAGTGATGCATGTACTGCTAAGTTTCGAGCTAGACATACAAAACTCCATTTCAACTACCCATTGGGCATTCAATATCTTTGGCTAACTTTAGATACCTTGGTTTAATACCTTAATTAGTTAAAAGAAAGTGACGATACCAATTAGTTCCACATTAGTACCATATTTTATTAGTAGGTTCACACCTCCTAATCATAAAAACAAACAACCACACATATAGACTAGAAATCCATCTCATGAGCAATCAGGATAAACTAATTTAGTAAGAAAAACAAAGTAAGCCTTAATCATGAATCAACTAACCCTACGCACATTTCTTTTAGTAGCCCAGGGACATCTCGGAATATATATGCATATTCAATCCTAACTGATATTTCCTTAATTCAGTAAAAATTTCCAGGGATTAGCACCACTACAACATAAACATACATGGATCATTCTTAAAAAGTGTGATCTAACTACTAGCTGTTTGTGATCTTTGCCAGTATAATCTAAAGAGTGTTCTATAGATAACAACTCTCCTGCAGCGAAAAGTGTGATCTTACCCTATGCAAAGAACATAAGGTTTTGAAAAGTTGAGATCTAAAGACATTTTAAAAGACAGTTTTAAAAGTTGTGATCTTTCCTCTAAATTTTTAACCCAAATTTACCCTATACAAACGATATATTCCGTTCCAATTATGCACATGTAATTCAAATTCAAAACTAATATATACACAATCCAAAAGGCTAATAGAAAACAGTATATTCCATTTCATTCAATTGCTGTCTGAATCAAATTCATTCCTGAACCAGAACCAGAACTAACAGAAATCAGACAAATTTCTGCCGAATCTACTACATCAGACCAAGCATACAGATCATTACACGAATAACATTCTACTATAAAAGGGGGAAATCTCAGTCATCAACCAAAAGAACAGGAAAGGAAACTTAGTCCAGCTTCAGGGGGGAATCAATCTGTGTATATCAAACAACCTACAAATAATTCACTCAACATATTCAGGAATTCCCATGTTCTCTACATACAACATAAGATTTATCTGTAAAATGAATGCTCAAGAGAATCATCTTAGCTTAACAGAGTCTCAATCCCAGGTCACCATTAATTAGACATAAGTAAATCAAACACAGGACATAAGCATACATTTCCTAACATTTGAGCACTAGTCCACTACTGAGTCAACTCTTCTACTAGTGATTGAAATGAAAACAATATTCACATGGAGCCATATAGCCCAGAGACTAGAGATTTCTTTGAACTACCTCATCCTTATATCTTACAGAAAGAAGTACCTGAAGTGTATTTGCTTGATATCTTTACCACCCTCAGGCATAGAAACAAAGGTAATGAGTAGACCAAGCTCAACCTGCGCAACCCACTCCTTAAGCTTTCTTCATCCATTATTAACACAATCGACTCTATTATCCCATTTCTAGAACAAAAGTGGCCTTTTATCAGAGTTTGCGCACCACATCATAGTTGTGAAGTACCATATTTAAAGTTAAAGGTGGATATAAGAATCCATGAGGTATTTTCTTCCTAGTTTGCAGAGATCCTCCATGTAACATGCTCAAAACAGAGTATTAGGAGTCGGAATAAGAGCTGAATTCAAACCATGACTAACCAAGATAACTCACCATAGGATCTTTAGTAATAGCTGAATCGTTAGCTACTGGATTACAGCTTAGACAGGCTTACTCCTACGGGTATCATGAGCAGCTGTTGAAAACCAACCTAGTCGTTTTCCTTCTTCCCCGCCTGGTTCAAAGTAATACGCAGAGGGGGACAGTAGATAACCTGGCGGTCTGTCCGTATTGGCAATATGTTCAGGCATTCCTGCGCTTGGTCCTGCGACGGGAGCCTAAAAAAAAGAGCAAAATAAGTAAGCATTAGACATAGGGTTCCAGAAAACTAAATGAATTACAGAGACTCGGAAATTTAATTACGTACAAATTGCTAATACTTCAGAAAGGTCCAGTCAAACACATAATCAAACAAAAAAACATGAATAAATAAATAAATTCAGGCAAGTATTTGATCTATGTAGCTAACTCTGCTCAGAAGCCACTTAGTTTTGGACCTAAGTTAACTTACCCTTTCTTTGTGTTAACTAATTTATTTATTTTATTTTGATGGGATAAAAGAGAGATATTATATGATAGTTTAATTACAAGCTCGAAAGAGTCCAAAAGAAGTGGGGATGAAAGAAGAAAACTAGAAAGAAAAAAACTAAATAAACAGAATAAAGTTGCATGCCAGTCAAAAACTGCGTTGCCAAATTCCAGTTTTCTTTTTCTTTCAGTCGGAGCTGCTCAAACCATTAACCTGATATCAATACTGAAACCATGAGCAGATTTTTTATTTTCACCCATTGCAATATGTTGAACACATTGTGGTATTGACCGATTATCATGATGAATCGGCAAAATATATCTCCAAACACGTCTTGCAAACACAGTTTAAAAGAAGATGGTCAATAGATGGTTCAAGCCAAATTATCAATCGTGAGGGCCTTCCTTTGATGAGCATATCCAACGAGGAAATAGATTTTATTTCTTTTCACAATAATGTATTTGAAAAACCCAAAAAAGCTAAAGAAAAAAATAAAACAGTTCAGGATTTAAAAAATCTTTGTTTTGAATAAAAAGACCTTGAAGAATCAATGATCATAAAGCTATCGATCTCTTTGGACCAGATGGTTTCTTTAATGTAGTTATAGCTTCTCTAATGGAATGTGTGTGAAGAAAAAAATAATCTTAATTCACATAGACCATACAACAATATTTATAAAATATCGTCTTCGACCCATTGATTTAAGGATGACGTGGTTAAAAATATGTTAGACATCCTCTAATTGAATCTCTAATTTTAGACATTCACTTGGAAGATGTCTTCACACTTTTATTAATAATTGATGAAAAATAAAATTGGAAATATTTTTAACCAATTATATATCTACGAATAAGTGAAAGAAAGATATTAAATTTTATGGGTTTGAGACAAAATTACTTTTTTCTCTAATATTTAGAATTTTATATTTACAGCTTCTCCAATGATCATGTGATTAGTTTCACATGTGGCATTAGGGAAAGACATCCTTTATCCAATTTCACAACAAATTTTCCTAAATACAGGGAATAAAAATATTCTTCTCCAACCCTCTGGTCTTTCTACAACTTCTTTACCGAGCTGTAACCTTATTTATGTATTGATTGAAAATTTTATTTGATAAGAACAAAAAAGAAATTATCAGCTGTGAAAGGGACTGGGTGGAAAAATGGCCAGAAATCAAAACTTTCTCCAATCAACTTCTGTGAAGAAATTCCCCGAGGAAATTTCTCTAAGCCATGAAAATGTACTGCCAGTGTTTCGAACATTGATGCTATAGAATAAGGTTGAAGGGGAAAAAGAATGCAAATTTAGATTTTTAGCCAGCACCATGCAAGATGAACACAATGAATATGATGATAAACCAAGCAAGTGATCATTACAAGCAGATCAGAACAAAAGAAGAGAGGGAGTATTTCTTGTCGAAACTTGTGTTTTAAATTTATGTGAATAAGTTATCTGGTTTTTGGCCGAAAAATCTCCCATAAGGTAGGGGTTCACAAATTTGGAATCTTGAGCAAGTTACAAGAGACGTACAAATAAGGGAGGCTTGCAGACCATTGCAACACACAAAATCCCCAGTATGAGAATACAACTATGAATCTGCTACGCACAAAGCCACAAACACAAAAGACCATGGACCCGTATACTGGTGAATATACCGAAGAACTAAAAACTTCCATATCCCAAATGTATGTCATAAAACCTAAACCGATCTCTTCCATCATCTGTTACTTCAAGCTTTGATCAAATATAGTTTTCTTTCATTAACTGCTACGTGTGTATAGTCAAAGTAAATGCATAGTAAATGGTTTCTAAACAAAGTAATAATCAGAGGACAGTACAAAAACCATACATAGCGTCGATTTTCCATATTGATTTGTTTGTGACAGCTAAGAGACTCCGTGGCCTGCGACGGTGGATCGCAGGTTGTGGCAGACCATCCAAAACTATCACCGGGAACACCCAATTAGCTGGATTATTGAGAGTTTGTTAAAGAGTCTCCGCTGTATCATTCAAATCCCTAGTTTGTTGCTGTTCTGTTGTATTTGTTTGGTGATTGTTTTATGCATGTCTCTGATGATGAGAAAAAATCTTCCTTTGCCTACTCATTCTTTTCATTCTTGCTTCTTTGGTAGCTGAGGAACCTAATCTAATTAAGGATCCATCACTACCCTGGAACATTTGATGACATGGTTGATACTGTCTCTGATGGTAGTTCGAGACATATCTCGACGGAGGTGGTGCTGGTTGAAGATGATGAACATGAGGATCTTGATGATGATATGAAGCACCATAGCGATGAGAAGTGCGTGAGAAATGGTGGGTTGGTGGCGGTGGCTGATGATGTGACCGTTTTTGAAGATGGTAAGATGCATCAAACGCTGAAGATAGGTAGGGATTTTGACTAAACTGTGGAACAAAAATAGATGGATCTCCATTGTTGAAACCATACATGGTTTCCGTTGGTGGATAAACTGCGTCTCCTGATGCCATTGGATCAGACACAAAATCTGATGGAGGTACTACTGCACTTGGTGATACATTCCATGGATTAACAGTTGGTACAAAATTAGATTCAGGAGTAAATGAACTGAACTCATGAGAATTAGGGTTGTGGTTTTGATGACTGCTATAAGAAGCTGGAAACGCTGAAGCTTGGCCTTCTTCTTGCAATCGTTTCCTTTGAAGATGATTGTTTTCAACCCATTCAAGGATGAGTTTAAACAGCTGTTTCATTCCTTGTGTTCCTCCACCAAGTCCCTTGGCTGCACATTCAATTGTAGATCTTTTAAGTTTAATACTTCTCAAATCTTCAGCAGAGATTGTTTCTTTGTTTGACTTTAGCCATTCCAAGAAAACCAACGCAAGATCTTCAGATGGCTTATTGTTCTTCTCCTCGTTATCATGGTTAACGTTTTCTCTGTCTACCAAACACTTCTCGACTTCTTTATTAAACCCATTTAATTCTTCTCCACAAGGAAAAAAACAAGAGGGATCCCAAATATCATCAGTATCAACCAAACCCATTTCACCAAAACCTTCCATAACATCCATGCAGTCTCCAGAATCTAATCTATTAAGCTCATCTTGATGAATCTCAATTGAATCTGCAGTAGGTAATAAGTTCTTTCCATGATTTCCTTGTTCTATATGATCTGAGTTACCAACTTCCCAAGAAGCTGATGAAGATGATGAAGATGCAGATGATATATGGTGCTGTTGTTGATTCATAAAAGAAGTTGACGGTGGTGCAGAAGAAGAAGATTTAGAAGATGGGGATGAAGATGAAATGCATGGAAAATCAGGTAAAGGTGGAAAATCTTCGTAAGACATAGACATATACTTATCATCCACATGCAGCAGATCTTCTACGGCACCTACCAGTACCTCATCTTCCCAATTCATCATATTTTCATAGTCAGTACCAGGACTTGTTCTTCTATCATCATCTTCTTCATCAGGTTTTTCCTCGTGATTTAGTTCAGTACCATCTCCATGCATGTTCTTCATCAACCCAGGACCCTAATATGGTTTTATATTTTAGAGAAAGCAGTGGTACTATCTCTGAAAGAAAGCACCCAAAATATCTACGCAGATTGGGGTTTGTTTGTGATTAAGGAAGCAAGAAGAATAAAATGGAAGCAACAACATAAACCATCTGGTTTATATCACAATCGAAGTGCCTGTCCTGTCTTATCCATATCTACTTTTTCTTCTCTTCTAGCATTTTTTTATAATTAAGCAAAACAACTACAACTTGCAAGTATAAAAAACACAAACATAGATTCAACTATCTACCTGAATAAGCAAGCCCAGTGGAGAAGAGAAATATTTGAGTTGTTAAATGCCGATCTAAATGCAAAACGGAAAGAAAAACCACAGAGATCTTCTCCTAGACATCTTTCATACTCCCACAAATGATTTCACTCTTGTTCTTCTTCTCTTTTGTTCATCTTCTTTTTTCTATCTAATATGTCTAGTTTTGCTTTGGTCAAGGATAAGTACAGATGTTTTTTTTGTTGGTTAAAACGACTAACAAGTCAGACATGGACAGAGAAAAAGTAAAAGTGAGACAAAAGAGTAATGGGAGGGGAAAACGAAACAAACCTCTTTATCTCGGTTTCTCTCGCCATTTAGCCATATGTTATACTCTGAATGGCTCGACGTAGCGGTGCATCAGTTTTTAAATGATAACTACATGCAAGTCCTTTTATCCGGATTGTGCGCCATGTGGCCATACGTTTGCATCTAAATGGACGACTGTGGCGGTGCGTCAGATTTTTAACGTATTTCCATACAAGCCCTTTTATGAGTCATTCAACTTGATCCTTGATCTCTAAGAATTGTTATCCAACACAAAATGCAGCATACGATCGTATCCTCCAAAAGCATCCCGAAGTATCCCAATACGTATCCTAAGGTTCATGATGTTTAGGACGTTCACCTCGTCCAGTCCCTGACCCATAACCCATCCCCGTAAGAGTTTATCATCATTTCCTATGGAAGGCATAAATGAATGTCAGGTATTTAGGAAAGAAAATTGAGGGGGTATATAGGGGAAATAATCGAGGAGGACAGTGAGGGACATATAGCCCTTCCATATCCAACATACTGTATCACAACACGAGACAATTAGTACCATCTTCCTTTGCATCTATTTTGACTAATTAGTCTGAGCCAACTAAAGGTCTGTAATATTGTTTATAAAGATTTCTCTATGAATCAAGATGAGGTAGACGCTTTAGACCGGAATAGGACTTGGGATTTGTTGCTCCCACGCCTGGCATATGAACATCTTATGTTGTGAAAGGGAGTATGGGGTAAAGTTGATAGTTCAATTGATAGGTACAAGTCAAGACTTGTGGCCAAATGATATAGTGAATAGTAATGTGATGAGTCCCAAACTCATCAATCAATGATCATTTGTGAAATAAGAAGAATTAACGGATAAAGAAGAGACAAATACAGACAAAGGAGGAGAAGAATTCATAGAATCAGGATAGGGATATCACAGGTACAAGAACAATATCATTTCCAGTCATAATCATAATGCTACAGACACACACGCATATATATATAGGCTGCCAAATACATAAACGTACAACCTATAACTACACAAACTGCCTAAATAGACACCCAATATAGTACTACCATATTCAGGACCCTATCATTCCTACTCCCTTCAAAACAACCTTGTCCTCAAGGTTGTGCATAATGAAAATCAATCCTTTCAGAGCATGCATTACAGAACACACAGTAAGGAAAATAACAATGAAGATTATGATGTGTCCACGAAACTTTTCCTTTGTATTTGCCGAACTTGAAATCCCAGAAGAAGTAAACTTTTGTTTCATCAACAGAAGGAACACATAATATGTAGGGTTCCTCACTTTGTGGCTTGTGAACCGGTACTTTAGTCTCCTTAGGTTCTTCATTGGAAATCGGACACAAATCAACAATGTTGAAATAAGAAGAACCAACTTCATTTTCAGAGAACGTGATACAATCTTCATCTTCAATCGCTGCTGAAATGTTCGAGGAGATGCGTGAAACAATGGTCTCTATTTCATCCGATATTTCTTTTGTTTCTCCATTAAGAACTTTGATTTCATGGTTGAGAGCTACCCGGTCTTCATGTTGCTCTAAAAGAACAGAAACCACAGTTTTGATATTTTCTCTAACATCATTACGCCAATCCATTTGTATATGGAAGGAACCGTCTGACAAGATCGAACGGCTCTAATACAATTGATGAGCCCCAAACTCATCAATCAGTGATCATTTGTGAAATAAGAAGAATTAACAGATAAAGAAGGGACGAATACAGATAAAGGAGGAGAAGAATTCATAGAATCAGGGAGGGGATATCACAGATACAAGAACAATACCATTTCCAGTCATAATCATAATGCTACACACACATATATATATATAGGCTCCCAAATACATAACCGTACAACCTATAACTACCCAAACTGCCTAAATAGACACCCAATATAGTACTACCATATTCAGGACCCTATCAAAATGCTTTATATCTCAAGACTTGTGGCCAAATGATATAGTGAATGGAAATGCTTTATATCTGGTGGATTGAATCCCGCAATCAATCCCGATCAATGGGAATGTGAGAGAGGGGGTGGTACCTACATTTATCCCACCCCTGCTAAAACGCCGGGTCATAAGGGATTTGGAATTTTCTCTCTTGCGGGATCCAGTCCGTGATTAGCTATCACTTCTGTATAGTGAATTGGATGATGTGGATTATTTAGAAGTTTTTAGTCATGGAAATATTAGTATTGTTCTTAGTCTTGATGTGACTCATAATTATCTCATCAAACAAATTGATGTGTCCAATGTTCTTTTCCATGGTGATTAAATGAAAATACTTACATGCAACGACCTCCTGGATTTGTTCATTACGATTATCCATTTTATGTGTTTCATCTGAAGAAGAGTTTATAAAAAACTCCAAGGGAGTGGGTTGCAAAATTAGGTTCATTTCTTCTTTCTTATGGAAATCTAAAGTCTATTAATCATTCCATGTTTATTCTTCGTTCCGATTTACTTATTAGTTTCGCTTGTATATGTTGATGATATCATTTTAACCGGGAGTTCAGTTAGTATAATGAATGATTTGTTTTCAAATCCGAGTTTTTTATGAAAGAATTAGATGATTTGATATATTTTTTCCGGATGAATATAATAAGAAATTCTAACTCAAAAGAAGTATATCTTCGAGTTGATCATGATGGAAAGTTATTGGACGACCCTCAATAATATATAACAGTAGCGGGTGAATTACAATATCTGACACACACTAGAAATGACATTTGCTTTCGTGTTAATTATGTCACTCAGTTTATGCATGGTTCTACAAATGCACATCTGATTATTAATTGGTAGAAAAAATTTTGAGGTATCTGAAGGGCACAATTGGTTTAAGTATGGCACTTAGAGATGGTGATGCCTGAGGGGCACAATTGGTTTAGGTATACTGATTCAGATTGGGTTGGATGCCTTGAAACTATGAGATATATATCAGGATATGTAGTTTTTCTATGGCCTAAATCAACTTCTTGGTCTTCTAAAAGAAGTCAACTATATCAAAATATTCAATTTAGGAAGAGTACAAGTGTTTAACTATTGGTACCGCTGAAGTTCAATGAGTTTCTTATGTTTTGAAGGAATTGAATATTTATGTTGTGTCACCAGTCTTCCTAATTTTCTGGAAAGTTCACTACATTTGAGAATCACCTTGCTGACTTATATACAAAGGGATTTCCACATTTGAGGATCACTTAGTCTTCAGTGTGCTTGGTGTCGTTATATTGGTCATTGCGCTAAGGATTTTCCCAAACATAAGGATAGATAAGGTGATAACAGTAAAACTGGGGTGAATAATGCAAAAGCTAGTGAAGAATCAAATGATGTTAACCTTCTGATTTCTCGCTTACTGTGACACCATCAGCTTGTGCTATTACATATGGTACATGGATATTGAATACAGGAGCACTGTATCATATATGTCCATATCGGGACTGATTCTCAAGCTTTAAAGAACTTGATGGAGAAATACGTATATGAAACAATCATACCTGCAATGTGATTACGATTGGTAGTGTTCGGATCAAGATGCACCAACAGTATGGTTAGAGAGATAAAGGAGGTAAGATCGATATGTACCTGATAATTTGGTAGTTCATTTGGTTAGAGCATCGCTTGGTCGAACTTTCAAGTTTTGCTATCTCAAACTTGCTTCAATGTTACATGTACAAAAATATATATTGATTAGTCTACTCAAATCAAGTCTTGGACTAGGAATAGAGTATGGTAGTTGAGTACCATAAACCACTGAATGACCCTCAAAGATTGAAAACTGAAGAACATGTGAAGATGTTTGAGAGAACTTCATCCACAAAAAGGTATATGAAAACTGACATATCCTGTTTACTCACAACATGTACCATTCTATCTTGTGAGACTATGTCGTATGATTTTAATAGACATTATATTGCATAAAACACATTTCATGTTCAAGCTTGCCTTGGTTAATCTCTCGAAATATGATTCAAGCAATGAATGTTCATAAATCCTTACCAATCTTAGTTAGACCAATTTATTGTTCATAAACTATTTTTGTTTCAAGTTCGATCATTTGGAAATTGCATATTGTCCATTACTAGTGTAATCGTTTCAAATTAACTACAAGAATTTTAGAACTACTTGATGCAAGATACATATACTTACGTGTTTTATCAAAGTAATAAGTTCTGAGAATAATAGAGGTTTGCAAACCCTGTTAGCGAACCTTTTACATTGGAGGTAGGTTCACAAAGACATCAATGTTGGTTGTATGAGTAACTAATAACAGTAAGAAGGCGGGTGTAACAGTTTTCTTATCTTACACCACAACAGTGCTTATCCTTCACTGCAGCGAAAATGACCCTTTGTTCCCTTTGTTCGGGTTAGGTGGTTTTGGGCGTGAGCTAATCGCATCGTTTAGACCATGAGTGCTGCAGACATTAGATGTCCCGCCGGCGTGGCCAGACCGCCTAAGCGGCCTTGTTGTCAAGGGGAACACTCTTCGCTCGAACCTTCTCGATGCCGATAGTTCGGCTTTCCGTCACGTTTTCAAATCTCCGTACTAATCCACTTCCCCGGTGACAACCCTGCCAAGTACATCCCGTCCTACTGCAGTATCAATCTAAAATTTGAATACCAATCACACACCATGTCTACTCGGCAAGGATCCGGTTCGATCTTACTTCCATGGGCCTTAAGGCCCATTAGCTTCCTAAAAACAACATTCACATTTCCTTTTCTACATATTCTTGAATAACACCAGGCGACTAGATGGATTAGGAGCAAGCAAGTACTCCTTATCGCAAAACATATTTCAGTTAGGACTTAAGTATTAATTATTAAGACTTGAATTTTGGGATAATTGAGTTTCTAAAACAGAACCTCCAGAGAGATATGTGCAGGAAGCTCAAAGTCCGGTATAGTTTAGTTACTGATGTTGGAAAACGATTAATAAAAAAATAATTTTTTAAAGTTTTAATAAAAAATTATAATTTATTGTTTTATTTTGTGAATGAAACTTTTTAGTCCCACATCGTGGAGTTTCCAATTTTTAGTAGTTTTAAGAAACTATATAAACCTTTTAGTCCCACATCGGGGAGTTTTTCTTCTTAAGTTGTATTTGTCAATTATATAAAGAAATTCACTACTTTTGTAAAATCTATGGGAAAGGGGTTGCTCTATATTTTAGAGGGACCCCTAAGGAAAAATATTTTATAGCGGTTTTTAAGCATTCGCAATTTTCCTTAACGGTTTTTTCGGAGTTGCCAAGCTCAAGTTGAGCATCTACTACATATGCTAGTAGTAGGTGTATTAGGGTGTTTTATCCTGGAGATATCCGTCCTGTGAGGGCTATAGCATCACTCTTGAGTGTAGCCGGGCGCTAATGTCTTAAGGACAGCGTGTTGAACACGTGACTCACTCTATTTTCCAAAGTTTTGCCTTGTTGCTGTTGCGGAGATACGGGGAGCTTGTTCGTTTCGTCAAAGCAATCACTTCCATTATAAAGAAGCTAAGTATCAATAACTTTTGCTTATTTGATTTTTCTTTGTTTTTGATTATTGCACCCAACAATCTTAAGACATTACCATTTGTAATAATCGAAAACGATCGATTGGTTTGTGAATCATGGATGTTAATTGTGGAGTGAAAAACAAAAAACGAATTTCTGGTCAGCTGTAGAGTTTCAATTTTATCTTTTAATCTAGAAGGAATTTCGATGAACCCTTTTGACACAACGTAGTAGACATCCTGATAGTTACCCGCGTAAAATTTCAGAATATTTGGAGTTGTAAAAGTATTTTTTTGATATTTTACAAAACAGAAAAACGTTTCTGAAAAATTCTGACGAGCAGAAAATTGTTGTTAACTAAATTAATTTTTGTGGGGTAACCATGAGTTTTTTGAAACGCTGATTCAAACGAAGTTTGTATAATAGATGTTATCTTCAAAACTCATATTTTACTTTCTGATTTGGAATTGTGATTTGTGAATAAAGGTGTCATCTCCGAGGGACATGGCTAATAGCCGCATGTGGTTGGAAACAAATCTTCCAAAGATGGCAAAGGTGAGAACATCGAACGCAACTCTAAGCATGGTCTTCATGATAAAGGTATATTTCGTAAACCTGAATCCGGAATTACTTTAGTTAAGGGTGAGTGTTATGTTTGTAAAATTTCTGGCCACGCGGCAGTAAATTGTAGACAACATAAAAACCTTAATAAGTAGAAAGTTAATGCTAATTTAGTTGAAACAAACTAGAACGAGTTTGGTGGCATGATGTCGGAAGTTATTTTAATAACCAATGTGAGAGACCAGTAGGTGGACTCTGGAGCCACCAAGAATGTTTGTTGAAACAGAGACCTGTTCACCTCCTATCATAGGATAGGGGATGTCGAGAAACTCTTATTGAGTAACTCATATGCAATAGAGGTTGCATAAAAGGAAAAGGTCGAGCAGAAGCTCATATCTGTAATATTCTCACATTGAATGAAGTTTTCATGTTCCGAGCATATGCGAAAATCTTGTATCTTGTTCTGTTGTAGATGGAAAAATATTTAAGATCTTAATTGAATCTGGAAAACTTGTTGTAACTAGGCAGTGATTTTTTAAGCAAGAGTTATAGGACTTTGGGTCTATATAAGCTTAACGGAAAAACTGATGATGTGAACGTAGTTGATTCTTGTGATATCTTTGTGTGATTGATTGTTTTACGTGGTAGACTTGGAACCGTAAACTTATAAGTCAATGCTTAACTGGCTAGCATAGGCTTCGTACCCAAATTTAGTTTGGATTTTGAACACAAAAGTGAAATCTGTGAAGAATCAAAATATGCTATAAAATCTTTTAGCACAAATGTTCAGAGTAATTCTAAGCCTTTAGAATTAATTCAGTTAGGCCTAGTTGACATGAGTTCAACCCAAAACCACTGTGGTAAAAGATGGTTATAACTTCCGTAGATGATTGTACGAGGTACTATCTTGTATACTTGCTTAGGATAAGGATGACGCCTTAGAAGCCTTAAGATGTATAAACTTGAAGTTGGAAACCAATTAGAAGCCTTGAACATAACAACCGTATCCTTAAGGAGATGATAATTTCCATGTTGATTAGTTCAGGATTACCTGCGGCCTTGTGGGGGGAGGCAGTCCTCTTAACTAGTATATCCTGAATAAAGTACCCTTTTAAGAATCAGATGAAACTCCATATGGTTTATGGAACGGTAGATGACCTTCTTATGAATGTGTCAAAGTGTGGGGGCGTTTGACTAAGATTGTAATTCCTCTTCCTAAAAGAACTAGATTGAAACCAAAAATGTTGATTGTGTTTTCGTATAGGGTATATTGAGTATACTTCTACAAATAGATTTTTGGTTGTGTGTTCTGATTTTTTCTGACATTGGTGTGAATATTATTACGGAATCTAGGGATGCTGAGTTCTTTGAACATGTTTATTCTAAACCTGTACCTCATTAGAGATGTGTTGTTGATCCCCTAGATTTATCTTCAAATAGTCAGAACTTATTTTAAAGGAAGATGAAGTTGATGTTGAGCCTAAGAGAAGTAAAATAATTAGACTTGAGACTTCTTATGAAACCGACTTCATAACATGCCTAGCTTAGTCTGAGCCACAGACTTGTAAAGAAGCCTTAATATCTACTGAAACCCCATTCTGGTAAGAAGCTTCATTTAGTGAAATGGACTCAGTCCGTTGGAACCAGACTTGGGAGCTTGCTAGTTTACCTCCAGGTTGTAAGACCATGGGATGTAAATGAGTCTTTAAGAGGAAACGATAGGTAGATGAAACTGTGGAAAAATATTAAGCTAAGTTGGTAGCTAAAGGCTATAAACTAAAAGAAGGTGTAGATTTCCTTGATTCTAATTCAATTGTGACGGAAATTACTTCCGTTGAGATACTAATTGTTATTGCTGCCATAAAGAACGTAGAGATACATCAGATGGATGTTAAGACAGCTTTTTCTAAAACCGTGAATTAGGTAAAGAAATTTACATAGATCAACCTGAAGACTTTGTAGTGAAAGGTTGTGAATACAAAGTTTGTAATTTGAAAAATCTTTGTATGGTTTTCAAATAAGCACGTAAACAGTGACATGGAAAATTTAATCATGTGATAATGGATAGTGGATTTAAATTAATGAATCGACAAGTAAGTCTACAAGTAACTTGTTAAGGATGTCTGTGTAATTGTATGCTTGTATGTTGATGATATGCTTGATACAAACATAGATGTGATCAATTCCACTAAAAACATGCACTGAATGAGAACATTGACTTGAAAGACTTGGGCCCTTTTGATGTAATCTTAGGGATGAGGATTAGAAGATAATCAAACATTTATAAGTCTTAGTCGTTCTCATTATGTTGAGTTGTGCTTAAGAGATACAATCAGTCTGATTGTAAACCTGCTTGTACTTCGTACGATTATTCTTGTAGTCTCAAGAAAAATAAGGGTAGTGGAGTATCTTAACTTGAATACTCAAAAGTTATAGGATGTCTGATGAATTTAATGAACTGTAAGAGTCCAGACATTGCCTATATTGTGAGTAAGTTAAGTGGATATAATTGTAGTCCAGAGCAAGAGAATTCAGATGCACTGAGTAGAGTATTATGGTACCTAAAATACTCTTTTGATTTATGAAAGGTATCTTGTTGTCCTTGGGACTTTATGATGCAAACTGGATAGTTTACTCAGAGGAGTCTAAGTCTACGAGTGGATATGGTTTCACTCTAACATGTGGGTTTGTTGTTGGAAGATTTCCAAACAAACATATCGCTCAATTCATTATGGAATCTGAGAGTATTGTGTTAGATAAAGCATGAGAGGGGGCCGAGTGCCTAAGATGCTTTTTAGAAGACATTCCTCTTTGGCATAGGCCTGTGCCAGCTATATCTATACATTGTGTTAGCCAAACTATAATAGTTAAAGCTAAGAAATAACTAATCTCAATCGGCGTTATTTCCATTGATTGGATAAAGTCCAAGGAGAATATCGCGCAATCTTTGACGAAAGGTTTGTACAAAGAGATAGTTAAAAATGCATCAACGGGGTTGGGGCTTAAGCTCATATATTAAACTTTCCATGAAGGATACTCAACCTTGCTGACTGGAGATCCCATGATCAAGGTTTCGAATGAGACAACTAATTTATGGTGGGTAAAGGTAAACACTATCAGAGATTTTCATTCTCTGTCCCTTCCCTATGGTGTAGACGTGATAGTGTGACTGCATGTGGAGGATGACTTTTTAATAAGTCTTAATGAGTTATATAGTTTCAATTTAAGATTGAAGTGGGGGTGTAGCAGTAACACTCTTTATGGAAACTCACCTATCTGAATGAGGAAGTGGGTCGCTTCCTGTGAGAATATGAGCTGATTCTCTAGAGCATTCTGAGAAACAGGATACGTCCAGGGCCAAAACGGACAAAACGGCACGAGCTTGGCAGCAATCTTGGAGATATCACCCGTGGTTGTTATCACGAATTACATCAAATGCTAGCAGTTCAATACATAGTTCACTGTCTCTAGCAAGTAATTCTGGTAATATCTCACTAAGCAAAGGTTCAAGACCTCATGGACACCTCTGCCTAAAATGGTATTTCCTGCGTTTTTTATGTGATTTTCATTTTGATGGTTTTGGTATTACTGGAACTTAGGACCTAAAGGTCACTAAGGGTTCACTAGTTCATGCTTTTTCACTCTGGTGAAAGATACATATAGTCTCACCATGTGAGAATTAAAGATGAAAGCTCTCAATACTATTATGATTTATGCAATCCATAGTATGACCCTGGGGTCAACACACTTTTGTGTGAGGGAGAGGACGTAGAAATGACTAGTATGATTTCAACACTTGCACGATCAGTTTGTTTGGATCGTGAGGTTGGGATGTTTATTTACCAAGATCTATCTGTGTTTTCATGTTTTATTGAGTTTTCATTCATGTGGGGATTGTTGGAAAACGATTAATAAAAAAATAATTTTTTAAAGTTTTAATAAAAAATTATAATTTATTGTTTTATTTTGTGAATGAAACTTTTTAGTCCCACATCGTGGAGTTTCCAATTTTTAGTAGTTTTAAGAAACTATATAAACCTTTTAGTCCCACATCGGGGAGTTTTTCTTCTTAAGTTGTATTTGTCAATTATATAAAGAAATTCACTACTTTTGTAAAATCTATGGGAAAGGGGTTGCTCTATATTTTAGAGGGACCCCTAAGGAAAAATATTTTATAGCGGTTTTTAAGCATTCGCAATTTTCCTTAACGGTTTTTTCGGAGTTGCCAAGCTCAAGTTGAGCATCTACTACATATGCTAGTAGTAGGTGTATTAGGGTGTTTTATCCTGGAGATATTCGTCCTGTGAGGGCTATAGCATCACTCTTGAGTGTAGCCGGGCGCTAATGTCTTAAGGACAGCGTGTTGAACACGTGACTCACTCTATTTTCCAAAGTTTTGCCTTGTTGCTGTTACGGAGATACGGGGAGCTTGTTCGTTTCGTCAAAGCAATCACTTCCATTATAAAGGAGCTAAGTATCAATAACTTTTGCTTATTTGATTTTTCTTTGTTTTTGATTATTGCACCCAACAACTGACATTAGTGAGATGCTTGGGTTCCTAACAGAAGCCATATAAGGTCCAAAAGAAAAAATAAAATGAGAAATACGAAATTCAGCAACGCATTCAAAGATCAGAAGTTGAAGTGAGATTTAACAAAACCGAATCATTAACAGGCAAGAAAATCCCATCTACCGTACTTCTTAATGTTCAGTTCACTCCGCAGAAAAGAATTGTTAAAACGAACAAAGAAACTAAATGAATACAACAATTGAATCCGCCTTCCTATGGACCTATGTACTCATGTAAACACACACTACTGGCTGCAGCAAATGCTATTGGCAACTTCCTAAGCTACATTCCTCTATCATTCGAGCATTCCAACTGTTTATACTTTCACACGACACTTATCAAAATAAGCACGACAATCAGCAGTATAAAAACGTTTTTTGGCTTGATTCTTGAAACCATCAATCAACCCGTGCTGCAATGGTAATGTTGGACCCAGGGACGGATCCAGGAAGTATAAATTTTCTTTTAAGACCCGGGCTAAAAACTTGGTCGAGCAAAAAAAAAAAAAAAAGTTTAAACTTGTGGACTAGCAAGACCACCCGGGCTTTAGCCCCTTTAGCCCAGGGGTAGGTCCGTCCCTGGTTGCACCATATAGACCAAATGACTTCGACTAAACGTCTGAAAGAAACTTTATCTTTGCTTATGCACGGTAGTGTCTTTATCATGCGCGTTAGTACCACCATGGCGCCATGTTGCAGAGAGGAACTAATAATAATCATGGATCTGGTGGAGGAGGAAACAATAAGTTACGTGCTTTAAAATAACCAACTGGTCGTGACATTGGGATTACCTATATGAATTAGGTCCCGTGAACTTGAAAGAGGTGAATTTTGAATTACATATCTTTGTACAGATAAAACGACTGCTAGTGTTTATGCATGCAAATTATTCTCCAAAAAAAAAAAAAAAAAAAATTCAAGAGCTGCTATCGGTATATATGGAAGAATATTAGGAGGGAAGTTGAGATGATAAAAGGCCAAATAACATCGAAAACATGGAGCTCTTTATATAAATAACTCCTTTATATTTGCTAAAACAATTAAAATACTCACCAACTAAAAAAAAGAAAAAATATGTAGTATATTTATTTCTATTTAAAGTAATTAAAAAAACATTAATACTCCATAAGAAATAAGAAATTCCTCCATAAGGTGATTAACCAAGCGCATAGAGCACTAAGCAGTATAAAAGAGCGTCTCCTGTTTCAATAATTGCAACACTACGTCCGGCATATTCAGGTATCCGTTCGCATATTTCCAGTAACACATCGTGTTTCATTGCAATTGCTGTGAAACATCCTGCTAGTTGTATAATCCGTAGACGTTTTATTGGGGATAACAGTGAGGATAATAGTGGCACATCTACATGCCTCGATATAAACTTTAGACCTGCTGAAAGGGTTTTTAAGAGTCCTAATTTGGTTAAGATGGCTAGTGGGATGGCATACACTCCTAATACGAGAATGAGGAGAAAGAAACTGGCGGCCAAGAGTAGTAAATTCATGGACCAGGACAAATCATCAGCCGATGATTCTTCAAAGATTTCTTTAGTCGAATCCGATTTAGAAGATGAAGCCCCATTGTCAGTCATTGCCATCGATCGAGCATCTCTGACAATTTCCTTAATTCTTTTATTAGAAGATGAAGCCCCATTGTGAGTCATTGCCATCGATCAAGTAACAATGGAAGCAGCTCTGGGAATTTCGTGAATGCTTTTATTAATGAAGTTGAGCAAAAGCAAGAGAACGAAATCTATTTATATAGGCAGCAACTCAAAATATTAGAAACCTCTTAAAATTCCAAATATAAGTCTATGTTGCTTTCCAAATTTAAACCATCCAAAATCAGGAAGTCGAAAGCTTGCTCTGGGAGAAAGTAACTAAAATTTAGGTCCCAAGTCAAAAAGGAAATACCTACTTTCGGAACACGTGCAGAAAAAAATTTCCAACTTGTCATTTTCTGGTATGCTAAGCTCTCTTCTGTACTATTCCACAGGAAGACTGAATCGAACTGGAAATTTACTGGATAATTTCAGAGGTCAGCTTAACCACCGGATGCTCACTTCTTTTATTTTTCCTCTTTCCAGAAGAAGATGACACCCCTGCCACTGAGGACTTTGGTGTAACACGAATAGACGAATGAATCACAAGATTTTTCCAACCTTTAGGTTCTGTAACAATCTGAATTCTAAATGAGAAACCATTTTCTAGAGAGCTTAGCAGGGTTTTTTGCATGTCTCTGAGCTTCTCTTGTGTGTATTTCCCAATCACAGTATCCACCCTTTCTAAAGCATCAAGATTTAATGATTGATCAATCATGGCCTCTAGAATCTGGAATTGGATACAGAGCCACCTGGCTTTTGAAGAGGGGATAGTAAAATCTACTACTTGTCATCTTGTGGAATGTTAAGCTCTGTTTTTTATACTTCTATGACGATCATTTCAGAGGTCAACTTAACCACTGGATGCTCACTTCTTTTATTCCTCCTCCTTCTAGAAGAAAATGATGCCCCCTTCCACTGACGACTTTGGTGTAACTCCACAACTGAATCACAAGACTCTTCCAAGCTATAGGTTCTGTAACAATCTGAATTATAAATGACAAACCATTTTCTGGAGAGTCAGCAGGGGTTGTGGCATGTCTCTGAGCTTCTCTTGTGTTTGTAATGCATCAAGATCATGTGAACTCAATCTCCATGAAGCCACAAAAACACCAAAGCTCATCAAACTCATAATACGTACAGGAATATCCTGCAATGATTTAAAAAAAATAAAAAAATCGGTTATGTAAAGCAGATAGGGTTAGATTGTGAAGTCGATATGCAATCTGTCAATGTTCCAGGCTTCCAGCTCTTGTACAAAATTAATCATTCTCAAGTGACTATTTGCGGAAAATCAACTTAAAAGAGAATCCATACCTCCACTAATCTTTGGCCAGTTGAAACTTCAGCAATCGGGGCTGGATGCAACATCAAAAGACAAATCAAGGCTTATTGCATGTCGCTGAATGAGATCAAAAAATTCTGACTGGGCCACGGCTTGAGATTCCAACTTATTACAAGAACTGGGAGTGGTGTTGGCTTTTCCATATTCCTAGAGTAGGAATGCACACTGTAATAATTTTACACCGGTTAATTTCCCTTACATATCTGGAAACAGTTTAGTGATTTCACGACAAAAGAGGGAAGAAAGCATCAATGAAAAAAATGCTTGACTAAACAGCGTCTTTAGTCTTATATTTCTATTTTGTCTCAGGTTGATGCACTCTTTCAAGCCAGTAAGAAGGGTTAAAGACTTAGAACATGATTCTTCGTTGAATCACAACTTCCTGGAGTATTAATTTCTTTTACAGGCTATCAATGTTCTTAGGCTCTTACTAATCAATGCACAGGTAAAGAAAAGTGAAAATATAACATGTAGATCATTTTATTGCGGACCATGTATTATGTAAAATGTTCCATACCAGTATCCCACCCTACAAGGAAACAAAAACAAGAAGAAAAACGATAAACATTCTGAGAATACACTTTCTTACTTTCAGGTAATCACGATGTCGATACACAAGAAAGATGAAGTCTGGAGATATTGTTTAGTTAGGAGCAACAGACCTGACAATTGCGACCTTTCTCAACCAATATTGATTAAAAATAATTAAAAAAAATACACAAACCATTCATGGGCCCATGGAAGGAAACCGAAATAAGAGTATCGGATCACCAATAAAGTCTTGTATACTGCCAAAAGTTTCTGCAGAACAAGAGAAAGATATACATGGGATACTCAATAAACGTAAACTCTACAAAATAAAGTAATCAGCTAAGTCACATAAGTAGATCCCTAACATTATGAATGGAAGATCTGATGCCTGAAATCCGACCTGTGTATATTCAAGCCGATTTCCAGAACCATTATGGCTTCCACCAAATAACCACGTTGACGGGTACACCAGAACAACTATCAGGCATGCAACATACAAAAGCGGGGTCACACTTTGAAACTTAAATTGAAAAACACTTGTTAGTATAAACATCTTTCACATCCTTGTAAGCGTGTAAGCATATCAGCTCAAAAGTAGATTTCCCTTGGTGGGGGATAGTAAGAAAGTGTAAGGACCTGCCTTACAAATTAGCAGAGAAGCTACTCTTGATCTCTAAGGATAAAGATAGATTGGGAAGACCAGAAAGTTTTAGAGAGAAAAGATATTTTTTGATTACTAATTTTTCATAAGGAGTTCTACAAACAGAAGGAGAATATAAAAGATAGAGTTCAGTGTGTACGTGTGCCACTCACACACACTCTACTAATCATACTTAGCAGCAGCTATTAACTAACTAATCACGGTTAATTAACTATTAATTGTATTAAGCAGATTACTAGACCCCCATAACCCAGGTGGTCCTTAACTGAACTTGGAAGCCCAAAGCTGAGTCCTGACAAATCCCACTCCATCAAATTATCTTTGTCCTCAAGGATATGAACTGAGCTCGACCTTCGCAAACACAACGGTGGCAGTTTTGCAGCTCCATCTCGAATGATAATGAACTTCATAAACTTGAAAACCAAGGTCCGTAATATGTAAACCATTCTTCTAATAATTATCATCAAGCTTAGCTGTAGTTCCCTTTCTAAAATAGTTGCTGCTCCACCTTCAAAATTGAAGGATGCACTTAGGTAATCTGAGATTATTTCCCTTAAGAAAACAAACTCAGTGGCTTCGTAATTCTCGTCTTCACAGGTATGAATAGAGCTTTCATTATATGTCTCAATTTCAACTAACATCCACGGAGTTATAGTAATGATACCAACTCTCTCCCTTTTCTGAGATACAAGATCCTCACTCAATAAGCTCGAAAATAACCAGGTGTATTCCCATCCCAAGGAGACTACCAAGATCAACATATTGGGGTGCAAATTACAGCGGGTATGAACTCAGAAAGAAGGTTAACAAAATGCAAGGATTGCAGACAAGTCATGGTAAAATTCAGAGATACCTTAATGATTTCTCCTCGATTCTCGATACTTCCATAGGCTTTGAATGAACAGATTATAACACTTGAACCTGTGTTAGAACAATCAGACACTCTAAGAACTTCCCCAAAGACTTTCGGCTTAATCTCTTCTTGGTTGTAAAGACATACATAACACAATTTCATCTTCTTAGTGACAGCAACACATTCAGAATTGGTATAGCAAGTCAGTTTCATGTTATGCCGATCAGTTGAACTGATGAGGAATTTGGCTTCAAGGTCGACTTCTCATATTCACTCTTGCAGGGAAGAAACAAAACTCCGACAAGGAAGCATCCTACCATGACAGTGTGTGAGATGGATAAATTCATTTCCTCCCATCGATCAGCTGTATGAGAGTGCTGGTTTGTGCTGACCTCTCCAAGCTGGAGCATACTGACTTCAGTGATGTGACATTTAGTTGAATTAGAAAGTGAATTTCCAGTGTGTATCGAGCATTTCAGTATGGTCCAGATCACCACCTGCCACAACTGACTGTGAAGGAATCTCATACTACCAGTAATCCTTGTATCATATAACTCTGCTTCATAAGGAATCTTATGCAATCTAACAAAACAATCTACCAGAGTCAATACTTCCCGCCACTCTTGCGAGAGAAAATTACCAGATGATACATTATATGCTCTAAATAGCCTCACAAAATGCTGAAAACTTCTAACTCGCCCTGTATAGAACCAATGACAGGCTGTAGCTACAGTATTTAGCGAAATAATTTGAAGGTTACCTCTTAAAATCCTGACCAGAATCTTCGATATATCACTTTTCGTTCTCGCATTGTTACTAGTCTTCATTGAACTGACATGGAAAAGTTTAATACCAGTTGGTAGTCCATAAGAAAGCCTCCAAAGTGACGAATCTGTATATGTGCTTCCATCCTCTCCCATATTATCTTGTGTTCTTCCAACCCATTCATGTGCCTTATCGACTTCATACTTATTGAAGAACGGAATTACCATTGAATTCCAGTATGCAGTACCCCAATGCGGCCTTGTATCCAACACCCTCCAGGGGCAAACAATTCGATCACAACCAATAGAGCCAGCACCCCAGTTCACAAAAATACACACCTCCATCACTTCATGGCTGCGATGGGTTACAAATAGAAGTACTAGGATGCACTTGACAAAACCCATGATAGAAGATGGTTGAATTATTGAATGAAGGTTGTTGTACGCATTTAGAACTTAGATTGAAATCTTCACAACAGTAAACACACACATTTTCCTCTCTTTCTGTCCATCTTCACATACAGGCTACTCTTAAGTTGTAACATCAGTTGAGTCTCATCCCAGCTGGAATTCAAACCTTTACTGATACATACAATAGAGCTACGATATCACTACACCAAATCTAGGTTTTTCTAACAATAGGATTCCTAACAAATTTTATTTTGGTAACTCAAATCAGTCATTGCAAATCTAGTAACTAATGTAATGGGTTAGCAAATTAAGTAATTGTTAGCATAATTAGGAATTAATTCATGAAAATCAAGTAACTATAGTGTGAGATCATTAGTTATGCATCCCTAACACATTTTCTACTAAATAAGTATTACAACTATTCCTATCCAAAAATAGATGTCTACTAAAATCAACCCCGTCTTTATAACTCTTTATCATTTTATTAGTAACATACTTGTACATAGCTAACACAATGATTTATTTTGGAATTTAGAAAATGCAAATTACGATTTTAAGATTTTATAAATCTTTTGTTTTGAACCAAAAAATGGTTCTAAAACCCTGGGATGACCTAAACCCGGAACTAATCCTGTCGGCGTGAGAACCAAAAATTGAGTTCCACTTTGAGTCGTTAACCAAACCAAAATCGAGTTGCTTAACAAAAAACAGTGAGACGCAACAAATTTTCTTTCTCCTTCTGCGATAAATCAAACCCTAGGATTCTCATCGGAATCAAAAGAAAAGTCAATCAAATTCGAATCCAATTAATTAAATACCCATCGTCTGATTGATTTCTCTTTGTTTCTTAAACTCATTAAATTCAGAGGAACTTGAAGAGAAGTAATAACGATGAAGCAGATTGATTTCTGACCAAATTTGTTTTCTTCAACTCATTCATATCGATTCTGGTATGATTTCTCTTCTTATTCTTCGATTACTCTTATTTCAGTTTTTCAATTATGAACCTAGGCTTTAAACATTGAGGGATTTTTAGAATTGGGTTCAATTGGGAGTTTCTGATTGTGATTATGATTTTTTTAGTTTTTCTATATGGGTGATTATGGTTAAAGATGAACAAAATGTGGAGAAAAAGTGGGATAATTTTGTGAAGATTAAATGGGGTTTACCTAACTGTCAATTAGCTTAATTTTGTAAGAAATTTGTGTTGTTATGTTTAAGGTTAGGTAAAAAATCCCATTTTGATTATGGGTTTTCATTGTGACTTTGAATTATGATTTTTTCATTGTAATTTAGGTTTTAGAAAATCCCCCATTCTGATCTGAATGGTAGTTTTGAAATCAGGTATGAACTTCTTTTTTTTCGATTTTAAGCCGAAGAAAATCCACTAGTTAACAATGTTTTAATTTCATTTCATTGTTGAGAAATTTAGATTAAGTGTAGATGGTGATAAAGCATCAACCTTTAGAATTTTTCTCTAGGTAACCAAGGTTCGAAATAATGAGCTGATGGTGTGCAGATATAGTTTAGATAGATTTTGAGGTGCGGTGACAATTACAGTTGTTGAGGTTGATTAGGTTTTACGATTGGGGATTATTCACTTGTATGATGTTATCCAACTCTGTGGCTAAATAGAGAAATTACTAGTTACAATCGTTGAGGTTAGAAGAAGATAAATTTAGACCTACTTCATGTTTATGCAGGAAAAGGCATTAGTTATGTATTTACGATATAGAAATGTACCTCAGTTACTAAAAGTCAGCATCTTAATATAGAAGGAATGTGAATAGCTAGAGTTTTCTAGAGTGGTCTTAGGCTGGAAAGTTAGAGAGAGTTCTAGAGATAGAGTAGTCGGTTAGGTGAAGCTATAAATAGGCTGTAGTGGATTCAGTTGAGACTTGTAATTGAGTAAATACCCAAAGAGTGGTATAGGTTGAGTGAGTGCATAGTTGAGCGACAACTACTTGTGTAATCGAGTGAAATCCTGAAGTGGGTAGTAAGGTGAGGAATCAGTAAAGTTGAGTCTTGTAAAAGAGTCTAAGGTCTGTACGACGAAAGTTTTGAGAAGTAATAAAATTTTCTTCTTCTCAAACTTCAAACTTCAGTTGAGGGATTTCCAAGTTCATTGAGCGAGTCCTAAACATTCTCATACCCATTTAGCCTTTAGCCCCAAAATCATTTCCAACAAATACCTGATGAAATGAATATACAGGATGTTCAAGTAGAGAAAATTTCTAGCCAGTAAAATTACAGTTCAAAGAAAGGTGTGAAGCTTTTCTGTCAGTAAATTATATTGCTATTGCCAATGGATTCATTTTGTGCTGAATTTAATATGCTGATAACATGTTGGTATCTATTTACATTGTGTAATTAGGGACGTTGATCTTGAATATGCTCGAAAGTTTGGTAATTGGAGCTGACATAACTCAACTTACGGGTTTTGATTTTAATAGTTTACTATTGTTGTATGTCACTAAGCTCAACAATCCGATACTTGTTCTGTTTCTTGATTTTTTATTCTTTACTATTTCTAGATTCCTTCTTTTTCTTGATTTTTTATCTCATGTTTGGCTTAATATTCTCTTCTTTTGCATAGCTAGTGAAAGAGAGAAAAACAGATTCAGTTTTGTGGTTATTTGTTATGAGGCTATGTGCAGTAAGATTGATAAAGGGTGTACTGTATGTAGTCAAAGCCGAGAAGGAAGGTAACTACATATGGACTTGATTTGAGTATTTCTGGCCATTGACTCGTTTGCTTGAAATTTATGGTGACAAGAAGCAAGAATGCTGCCAAGAAGACAAGGATAGCGACAATGTAATTGTATCGTTAACATTTTGCGCAACTGGAATTTGAGTTAGCAAAAAGAAGGTTTCTGAACTTGGTACTTCTGGAGGTTTTATTTTTCTTTTATCATTCTTTAGGTTTTGTGTATAGAGAGAGTAACACATTGCTTCTCATTTACATTTTCTGTTGAAGATACTTACCAGAATTCTCCTACAGGATCTTGTTGACATTAATGTCTTCCGCGATGCGAAGAAGGTCATTGATTCCCTTCAAAGCAGGGTAACTCCTGGTGTGCAGAACAAATCCAGGTTGATGAAATCAAAGGTGCAACTTGATTTCTCTAGTTCTCTGTTTAGCTTGTGCTATTTATTTAGGTGAAAAGCCCATCATCTCATACTATGCACATTTTAGTTTAACAGTCTCTAGTGATTTTTATAAACTTTAAACCTGCAAGTAGGTTTGATATTCTAGTATACAGGATGATGGACGATATTCTTTGGGCAATAGTACTTAATGACTGTTATTTGTCTAGGTCCACAGATTCTTGTAGAATTCGTTTTACTGTTTCATATATCCCTTCCGACCTCTTTGCTAAATGATCGTTCTAGACGTTAAAGTGGGGATAGCAAACTAAATGATCGTTCTAGACTTTAAAGTGGGGATAGCAAATGATATAGCATGTTAGTTTGATTAAGGTTAGCAATGGGGCTTGTTTGGTGGTAAGCTTGCATAAGGCCGGTATGGGTTCAGCACTTTTATTTATTGCATCGTAAAATGTGGTAAGCTTTCTTGAGGTCAGCGGGGGATCTCTTTATCAATTGAGTTGGATTTATAGAAAAATTTCATCTCAGTTTGAAATAGCAGTTTAGACAGAAAGAAGCTAAGCTCCATCTTCTTCTCACTGCTGCTAACTTGTAACTTCTCTTTTCTTATTTCTTCTTCATTTTTTTTCTTTTTTTGCTGCTGTAATTCTTATTGTTTTTGCCCAGTGAACTGGTTGCATCAGCCCTTTTTCATATTTTTTTGCCTTGCATACCTGCAGTGACTTGGTACTTGATGTTTGATACATTGAGTTTCTTTAATGCCAAGCAACATTGACTTCTTGACTAGTATACCAGCAATATTTAGTGTATGTTGAATCACATGGTTTTTGTTATGTTGAACCAACTGAGGAGATTGGATTACGGAAGGAAAACTTGCTGCTGACAGTTATGTTTCAGTTTTTTCTCCCACACAATTTTCCAATCCCTCTTCTGACTCACTGTGTCACTTGAGTGACTAAACTGCTAATCACTTTTTCGTCAGGGTATCATGAAACTGTGTGTTCGATTTTTTTTTGTGCGTGCTTGTTTCTGTTTGAGTGACTAAATGTGTCTGCAGTTGACAAACTCGGAAGATAATTGTATAATTCTTTAAACTATATGTGTTTGAATACTATTGAATATGTGGTGCAATGGTAGCACGTCTGACGTCAAGGCAGAAAATGCGTGTTCGATTCACGCTGTGTTCACTCATTGTAATGCAAATTATTTAAATGTGCGAAATTGTGCCTGAAGGTTCATATGGAATGGTGACGTATTTCAGTAATTCTAAACAACTTTCTTGTCGGATAGTGTGGCAATCTGTTATTTGGATAAGACATTTTGTTTTTGAACTAATTTGTAAGAATTTCGTAATCGTGTATGGTGAATTGACATCTATTTTGTCAATCTCGTTCAAAATTTACCAATTTCTTCGAGTTATTCGTAAGAATTTCGTAATCGTATGCAAGAATTTAGTTGATCGCATATCTCAACTATTTATATGTGACTCTAAATCTACCAATTTCTTCAAAGTTTTCGTCAATTTCATGCATTTACATCTATTTGATTAATCTTGTTCAATCTAGACTTCCTGTTAAAATTAAAATCCGCCATAATGGTATAAAATTTACTTCTTAATCCAGATATGTGCAGCTTAATCCACTAATGTACAATTGGATTCGTATCTCAAGAATTGATGAGTGACTCGAAATGCACCGATTTTATGCACTTCTGTTTCTTCAATCTCATTTTAAAAATGAATTCCCAATTACAAATTAGACCGATCTTGTTATTCAATCTGTTTCTAGACAGGTGCAGTTCAATCTGATAATCTCCTCATGACACAAATTTGTATTGTTACCAATGAAATATTCAATAGTCTATAACACAATCGGATACGTGTCTCATAAATTGATCAGTGACTTGAAATCTACCGATTTAGTGCAGTAATTATATTTCCTCAGTCTCGTTTTAAAAAATAGATTCCCGAATTTTGTAGGTCAAAATTACAATATCCACACGAATGTTCCATCTTATAATTTAATGTCAGAGTGTTGTTCGTTATCGTACATTTTAATAAACTCGATGTTGTTCGTCAAATTTCACATAAGTCCAAAATCTAAACTTGCATTTAAAATTTAATCGACTCCCTGATTATATCCCTCATAATTTTTGCCAAGCTAAATGTCGATAATTGGATCAACCACATAAGATTTGGTTTGGAAGGAAAGAATTCGAAATATGGTGAGGAAGAGGATTTTCGCAGTCTTCAAATCAATTGGTTTCGTGAAATCAGCCATATGTCTTTTTCGAATAATCGTTAGTTCGATATGTGCAGTAACTCTTATCGATTTCGATGATGTATCATGATAAGTTTGAAGTTTGAACCCTCTAAGAGCTTCTTGGTTCACAGTATGTATGTCGTTATACCACATTCGAAGTTCGAATCGACATTGATCTTCATATTTATCAATTTTGATGATGTATCATTCTAAGTTTGAAGTCTGAACCATCCTGGAGTTTCTTGGTTCATAGTTTGTATGACGTTATACCACATTTGAAGTTCGAATCGACATTGAGGTTCATATTTTATCGATTTTGATGATGTATCCTGTTAAGTTTGAAGTCAAAACCCTCTTGGAGCTTCTTGGTTCATAGTATGTATATCATTATACCACATTTGAAGTTCAAATCGACATTGAGCTTCATATTTATCGATTTCGATGATGTATCATGTTAAGTTTGAAGTCAGAACCTCTTAGAGATTTTTGGTTCATAGTTTGTGTGCCGTTTATACCACATTTGATGTTCGAATCGACATTGAGCTTCATATTTATCAATTTCGACGATGTGTCATGCTAAGTTTGTAGTCAGAACCCTCTCGAAGCTTTGTGGTTCATATTTTGTTCATCGTTATACTGAGTTTGAAGTTCTAATCAACACAACTTCATATTTATCGATTTCGACGATGTATCCTGCTATGTTTGAAGTTAGTTACCTCCCGGAGCTTCATATCTATCGATTTCGATGATGTATCATATACTAAAGATACTTCATGACCTGTATGACTAATCGAAATAACTTCATGACCTATGTAACTAGTCAAAATTCAAACCGGAAGCACAAATAGAAAGCATAGAAGTACAAAAAGAAAGTACAAAGAAAACACATCTGTCTCAATCCGTAAGAGACGGGACAAATACTAAGGTTAAATCATTCAAATTCAATATTTCTTATTACCATTTTGAAGATAATTCAATTACGAAGAGAACGCAAAAAAGTTAACGGTAAAATAGAAACACGCAGAAAGCACAAATTTAGGAAAATAAACACAATTGCCTTGATCCGTATGAAAATCCGAATGAAATCTGCACCATCCACAGGTTTCCATAATCGTATGAAAACGGTTAACGTTTTTTTCTCTCACCTCAGAACTACCTCACCTTCCTCTCTGACTCTATTCTTTCTCTTTCTCTTCCTCCTCTATACCAAAAAAGAAAACCCTAACAACTGCCGCCGCCTTCAATACTCAGTGAACACCACCACCGAATCTATCTCTCTCACTTTCTCTATACCATAAATTACTTAATTGTTTAGCGATGGAAAATAGAGAATGATTTGGGAGTTGTTAAGACTTAAAGCACAAAGATTAAGCCGGATCTAGGGTTTGTATAATCTTCTCTTAGATTAAATCTGTACAGGTTACCTGTTTTTCATAATTTCATAGTTCTGAACTATTGAAGTGTGTTTTATACAGATTTCAACATTTAATTTCATAGTTCTAAAGATAGGTTTACATATCAAGCTTTGTCGATATCAAGGATTTGGGATTTTCTGGTAACCTTTTTTCCATTAGCATCAGTGGTCTGAATTGTTCTTGTGGTTAATTAGACTAGGGTTTCTGGTGGTGATTTAGTTTGTTGAATAATGCAGATGTTGTAGAGTCTTTTGATGAATCATTTAGGAGAAAATGGCTTGTGGCTAAGGAAGATGTTGCTTGTAGGATCAAGGAGTCTTTCTTCTACTTAATCTTTTTCACTCCCTGTATAGAAGGTGAGCAGAGTATGCTTTCAGATGAATCAATTTCTGTAGATAAAGCCATTAATTGGTGTTGGCAAATATCTATTTAAACTCATAAATTTGTGTTTGTTGAGCTTTGTATGTGTTTTAGTAATTAATGTCACAGGGATTTGATGTTGTTTCTTGTTTATTTTTCAGATGATTGATGAAACACATACCGATGGAAGACCTAACCAATGCTGACTGGTGATTCCTTGTATTACTATCATGTGCATGATATTACTTTTTTCCATCTTCATGGATATTGTAACTGCATTTGCCTATGAAACTCTATTCAAGTGTATTCCTATGAAACATATGGTTGTAGGTTTGCATATAATGCTCTATTTCCTGTTTTAAAGTTGATTATACATTTTGTTTATTCACTAACTAAGTATTTGTTTGATTTTTGCAGGAAAATATGGAGTCGCTTTAGCAGTTTTAGAACTTAAATTGGTAAATACCTTGCCATTCAGAAATGCCTTGACTCACTAGATTAATTATCGATTGTTTATACTTATGCATAATGTATATACAAGCTAAAAAGGAAGGTTTGGTAGCCGAGGCTGCTCGAGGGCTTGCTTGGGATGGATGGAAATGTAGAAAAGATGGAAAAGTAAACCCTTTAGGAGTTGAGAAATATATGAGTATGCTTGACCATTTTGAATGAAACTCGTATTTTACCTGTTTTATTTTGAAATTAACACTTATTATACAATGTATGTTAAAGGAGCAAATAAAAGTCGCTAGAGCTAAGAGAAAGGGTTTAATCAAGGAGTTCTACAAACAGAAGGAGAATATAAAAGATAGAGTTCAGTGTGTACGTGTGCCACTCGCACACACACACTCTACTAATCATACTTAGCAGCAACTATTAACTAACTAATCACGGTTAATTAACTACTAATTTTATTAAACATATTACTAGACCCCCTAAAATCCAGGTGGCCCTTAACTTAACTTGGAAGCCCAAAGCTGAGTCCTGACAGAAAGATAGGGAAAATTTTCAGCACACAGATGTGTATATAATAGATTGCTGTTATTTCTTAAAGGTTTGGGGGTTAAGATACCGAGTTTTAATTTTCAGTATTCAATATATTACAGAAAGGTTATTTCCTTTTCATTCATATTAGCATATGTAAACAGAAAACCTTGAAAAATAACTGCTCCGACAGAATAAAAATGAAGAAGTGTTTTTACAACTAGGATTGAAGTGCCGGCCTCAGCTCTAACAAAACCAGACACTAGATGTATTGTCGATCAAATCCACCTGTATCCTATTAAGGTCATTATTGTATGCTTATTATCTGGTTATTCTTCCTCCTACTTATTAGATAAGTAGGCATTGTTGGAATTTCAGCTTCATAATCATCATTTAGTAACATAAACATGATCATATAAATACCCATATGCTGAAAAGATATTATCCTAGCATTCTCATATTCTACAATCTAGAAAAACGCTTATACAACTACTAATTCATATTAGAAACTAGAATAAATCATCTTGTTGGTTCTGATTTGGATATATCATTAAATGACTATAACAATAAACACAGTCACTACAAGTTACTTCTGAATTAGGCAACATGAATAAGAGCTATACAATAACATAATACACAACAATATACATGTTCTTTAGAAGGAAATAAAAGCATATCAAAATTGAATAAGGTTAAATGACTTAGCTTTTACTTCTATTTCCTCTTACCCAACTAATGGAAATCACAAAATTCTGAATATAAATATGAAAGAAGCTAGAAGAGGGCTTAGTCATTAATTGAGTAGCTATGTGTCATTCAACCTTTCCATCATTAGTTGGATGACACCTCACTAGGTGAGTCATGCTTAGTCAACATGACACCTAAGCAACATTAGGTTAATCTAAATTCCCTGATTTAACTCTAATCATTCCTTAATCTGGAAAAAAATGGATCCAGCTTAGATTAGAACTAAACATAGATTAACTTAAACTAAACCTGATTTGTTGATAAACCAACAAATGTAATACGCTAATATATCAGTTAAGAGACTACAACAAATGTAATACGCTAATATCTCAGTTAAGAGACTACAACAAACAAAATACGTTAATATCTCAGTTAAGAGACTACAACAAACAAAATACGCTAATATCTCATTTAAGAGACTACAGCAAATGTAATACGCTAATATCTCAGTTAAGAGACTACAACAAATGTAATACCCGAAGAGACTTTCTGTGCTCAATATGAGCTATGTCGACTTCTTGTACTCGATATGAGCCATGTCGACTTTATGTAATGTTCTTGACAAAGTATAAACAAGGACTAGTGTAAATGATAAGAAAAATAAAACTATCACACTCCCACCGTTCTTTAGAATTATGCCATTGTTTATACTTTATCATTTTGTATTCAGATAGTATGAATTGCTTACTAAGCTATAACCATCTTTGTTTAGATGATATGAACTATATTGTCAAGATAGTAATCATCTCTTCCGTCAGATGGCATAATTCCTGTAACAACTTTTGGAGTAAAATCATACATATTAAAAAACTTTAGAACAAATTCAATACCATCATAAGTCACCTTTGGGTAAACCCAAATTTGTTCTTCATTTGCAACAGTTTCCCGCCAAATTTGAGAATTCAAATCGTGAAGGTAAAGGGGCGCCCCCTATCCAGAGTAGGGGTGCCTTTACCAGCTGCCTTAAGGGGTGTCCTGGGGTGCCCCTTATCCAAACCGGGGGTCCGAATAGCAAGTGTCCTCCGGGTGCTTTCCGACAACTTTTCGAGCCAATTTTTTCCAAAAATGTTTATTGGCCAAAAATACCTACAAATAAATAAAACACCATAATAAGTACAAAAATGAGCCCTAACAGTATATAGAATCGAGACAAATCCGACACAAAAATGTGTCTATCAAATACCCCCAAACCTATTATTTGCTAGCCCTCGAGCAAAAATAAAATTGAAATAAAATCCTAACTCACTGTCGCAGGCATCGTCGATTGCATTTAGCATATGCAATAAGCCTTTAAACCCCTAGGTGTTTCTAGTGGCAGAGTGTTGTCTCCGGAGGGTTTACCAGAGGTATACCCACAAAACCTTTATACTCCAGACCCTAGCTATCTGCACAGAACCTTGGAAGGCACTAAAGAATCTCCTTGGTTGGCATACTTATTGACTACAGGAGGAAGTACCCTGATGCGAAATTCCAATTATTGTACACGAGTTTGCACTCAAGCATACTAAAATTCATATATAAGTGAAAGAGCTCTACTCAGATAGTTGCACTATGGACATAAATATCCGGAGTCGAAACTAATCACATGGATAGATCAAGAAGATGGATATCGAGAAAAACATAGATGGTTTTGATGTTTACTGGGTGAACGGTGTTTCTCATATCTGTCTGAAGGCCTCCGCCAAAATGAACCTATCCTAATGGACTGAGATACTAGCCTGACTAATATCAACACACTGACATATACAAGAGAACTAGTGATTGATAATCCTAACTCTAGGTCAACACAACTGGCATATACAAGGGTTCCAGTGGACGACTTTATTGAATTTATTCCAGTTGGTCTGATGGTCTGGTCTCAATTTTTTTATTTTTATTTTTGTATCTCAATCACTCTAATTCACCCTAGCATTGGTAACAACTTGAATCATGAGCCCCACCTAATCACTTAGAGAAACATAGTTTTAAAAACAAAACAAAATAAAAACAGAAGTGAAAAGGACTCAACGAGATATGGTGAAACTATCATGTTATTTCTAACACCTGAGCTCTGTGCTTTTATGAATAGACTCTTTAGATGTTGCCATCTAGTTAGATTGGTTCCTCAACTCCTACAACCAAAATGCTTCCATGCACTTAGATTGGTCAGTGCCATCCTTAATAGGGATAAATTTCTAGGCTCTGGAGTTTATTTATTGCAACGAAAAGGTAACAAAAAGTTCTACCCTATCCCCAAACTTAAATCTAACATTGTCCTCAATGTTTCTAATTAAAGAACAGTACCAAAAATATAAGTAACATGAGGAAATAGTAAAGAGAGAAGTCGGAAAGATAGTACCTGGGTGAAGTGTAACCAAAAATCTACAAAAATATTATACAACATACAAAATCTCCTTGATGGTCAATCAAGGTAAACAGGGTCCTCCAGAGGGACCTCCTCAACATCACATGTAGGAAAAGGCTCTAAAAAGGGCTTCAATCGCTTACCGTTAACCTTCGAAGAACTACTACCATCTGGTGTCTCAATCTCAACAGCGCCATGAGGAAAACAGTGCGGACCACAAAAGGACCGGTCCACCGAGAGAGCAACTTCTCGGGGAATAGATACAAACGAGTACAAAAGAACTTTTTGACCTGGAGAAAATGACTTTCGTAAAATATTCCTATCATGCACAAGTTTCATTTTGTTCTTATACTCCTTAGCACTATCGTATGCATCTCCACGAATCTCGTCCAACTCATTGAGCTGGAGCTTTCTTTGAGCTCCTTCCTTGTCAAGTGAAAAGTTTAAGTTCTTAATATCCCAATAGGCTCGATGCTCTAACTCAACACACAGGTGACATGCCTTTCCAAACACTAAACGATAAGGTGACATTCCAATGGGTGTCTTAAACGCAGTACGGTAAGCCCATAAGGCATCAGTAAGCCTCGACGACCAGTCTTTCCTGTTTGGATTAACTGTTTCTATAGAATACGCTTACTTTCCCTATTGGAGACCTCTACCTGACCACTAGTATGTGGATGATATGGGGTAGCTACTTTGTGGGTAATACCATATTGTTTCATTAAAAGAGCAAACGGTCTATTACAAAAGTGTGAACCTCCATCACTAATTATAGCTCGTGGCGTACCAAAACGTGTAAGTATATTCTGTTTCAAAAACTGGACTACGACCCTGTGGTCATTCGTTTTACTCGGAACCTCCTCAACCCACTTATACACATAGTCTACAGCGACGAGTATGCAAAGATAACAAAATGAAATAGGAAATGGACCCATAAAATCAATGACCCACACATCAAATACCTCAATCACTAAAATAGGGTTCAAAGGCATCATATTTCTACGGGAAATGGTTCCTAACTTCTGGCAACGCTCACAAGAAACACAATGATTATGGGAATCTTTAAACAACGAAGGCCAGTAAAATCCACACTGCAAAATCTTAGCAGCAGTCTTCTTAGCACTAAAATGACCCCCACATGCATGTTCATGACAAAAGGAGAGAATACTAGACTGGTCACTCTCAGGTATACATCGCCTAATGATCTGGTCTGGACAATACTTAAACAAATAAGGATCATCCCAAAAGAAATGCTTAACCTCGGCTAAAAACCTAGAACAATCTTGTTTACCCCAATGTTGAGGGGTTCGACTAGTAACAAGATAATTCACTATATTTGCATACCAAGGTGATTGGGAAACAGAGAACAATTGTTCATCAGGAAAGATATCCCTTATAGGAAGGGAATCACTAGGAGGAACTAACAACTAGCCTAGACAAGTGGTCTGCTACTACATTTTCTGCACCCTTTTTGTCTCTAATGTCTGGGGAAAATTCCTGTAACAATAGGATCTATCTAATCAATCTAGGTTTGGTATCCTTCTTAGATAAAAGGTATTTCAAAGCAGCATGATCTGTATAGATTATAATCTTAGAACCTAATAGGTAGGACCTAAACGTATCCAAGGAAAACACAATGGCTAAAAGTTCCTTCTCGGTAGTTGTGTAGTTCATTTGGGCATCATTCAGAGTTTTGCTAGCATAATAAATCACATGAAGTAATTTGTTTTCTCGTTGTCCTAAAACAACGCCTATAGCATAATCTGAAGAATCACACATAATCTCAAAGGGTAGGTTCCAGTTAGGTGCCTGGACTATGGGAGCGGTAGTGAGTAAAGTCTTAAGATTCTCAAAAGCCTCTAAACAAGCATCATCAAAGACAAACTTAACATCTTTAGCAAGAAAATTACAAATAGGTCTAGAAATCTAGCTAAAATCCTTAATGAATCGATGGTAAAAACCTGCATGCCCTAGGAATGACCTAATATGTTTTACGGTTTTTGGGACCTGTAAAGTCTTAATAAGGTCAACTTTGGATTTTTCTACCTCTATACCCTTTGAAGAGATGATGTGCCCTAACACAATTCCTGATTTAACCATGAAATGACAGTTTTCCCAATAAGCACTAAAATTTTTTCCTTACACCTAGTCAACACTAATGTCAAATGATGCAAGAACTCATCGAAAGATGAACCAAACACTGAAAAATCATCCATAAAGACCTCTAATAACCGTTCTACTATATCAAAAAATATGCTCATCATACAACGCTGAAAAGTTGCAGGGGCATTACATAGCCCTAAAGGCATGCGTATATACGCAAAGGTACCAAAGGGACAGGTAAAAGTGGTTTTCTCTTGGTCTTCTGGGGCAATAACGATCTGATTATAACTGGAGTAGCCATCTAAGAAGCAATAGTGACTATGTCCAGCTAATCGCTCTAGAATCTGGTCGATAAAAGGAAAGGGAAAGTGATCCTTCCTTGTGACCTTGTTTAATTTCCTATAGTCAATACACACATGCCATCCCGTGGTCACTCGGGTTGGGATTAATTCATTATTATCATTCTGGACTACAGTGATACGTGATTTCTTGGGGACAACCTGAACAGGGCTAACCCACTTACTGTCTGAAATTGAGTAGATAATACCTGCATCTAACAACTTAAGCACCTCTTTTCGAACTACCTCTTTCATGTAATTTGTAGATAGTGGTAAAAGTGGTTCGATTCTCAGACTTGCGAAGGATATTAATTAGACTTAAGTTCTAATATTAAAATAGAAAATCACTAAAAATTATAGCAAACTCCATCAAAGTTGATATCAATAGTAAAAGAACACTGAGGCTAAGATTCAACTATTTTCCAAGTTCAAAGTGATTTAATCCAATATTTATATTCATGCAATTTTTTCGTTCAATTTGATTCTAAGCTATTGCAACAAGTAGATTATCAAAATAACAAGTGTAAATCCGAAGTATAAAACATCAAAAACCTAGGTCCAAGCATAACAAGAATCATTCAAACAATTCTCACTCAAGGCAAAACAATCATAAAAATAATTACGATAAATAAATAAATAAGAATATACCACTTTTTGTTGGAAAAATAGATTCCTCTATCGCCTCAACAATGGGGTTTAGGTCCTCATATTAATCATGGTCTCAAAATATGTGTTTGTTGCTCAAAATATGATTAAAAGAGTGAAAAGTAATAACACAGACTATTTGTAACAATGTATCGGAGTTACAAAATAGCTGTTACAATGGAACTGTTACAGAAAACTATTGTAAATACTGTTGCTTTGTCGCTGATTTTAAGACCCCAGAAACGACTGTCTTCAATGGCCTTTTGTTCTTCGTTTTCTTCCTTGTGCACCAGCAGAAACAATTTCCTGCAACTCTTGATTTCGTTCTCTGTTCTTCTCTAAACTTCCCCCAACTCTCGACTCTTTCTTCCTTTTCTTTATGACTCCTTTTCAACCTATATATAGGAAACAAGACCAAAAATACTCGATAAAATCTCCCCTGCCTTTCACCAAAAGTTACGGAGTTATCTTTTTTTTATTTTCTTCCAAGTAACGATAATAACTCTGCCACCTCAGTTAACGCGTCTTTTGATGGTTATGAACTTCCTAAATCCGGAAGATACGAATCCATGAAGATTATACATTCTCTCATTGCACGTAACTTCCAAAGATAAATCAAAACAATGCCGAGAATATCTTTCCTGACTTGTCGACAACACCTATTTTCTCTCAATTCTAGCACGCGTAGAAATCCTGTTGTGTTGTTACAACTAATACCAAATCCAACAGTTGAGAAAATCCAACAAAACATCGACCAAATCTTTCCATGTTTCCGTAAATAGTTTTCTCCCCTGTTTTGTTTCTGATCGATACCTAGCCCAATTTAATCGATCTAAGCAATCATACCATCCCTGTTTAAGATAAAAAAGTCCAACCCAATCGAGTTTAGTGATTAAATCTCTTAAAATCACGTCTAAAATCTAAACCCAAATTTGTTCTTCATTTGCAACAGTTTCCCGCCAAATTTGAGAATTCAAATCGTGAAGGTAAAGGGGCTCCCCCTATCCAGAGTAGGGGTGCCTTTAGCAGCTGCCTTAAGGGGTGTCCTGGGGTTCCCCTTATCCAAATCGGGGGTCCGAATAGCAAGTGTCCTCCGGGTGCTTTCCGACAACTTTTCGAGGCCAATTTTTTCCAAAAATGTTTATTAGCCAAAAATACCTACAAATAAATAAAACACCATAATAAGTACAAAAATGAGTCCTAACAATATATAGAATCGAGACAAATCGGACACAAAAATGTGTCTATCAGTAAACACAACCATAAATGAAGTCGAGATTTCAGAGATTTCCATCAATAGTTTCTACTCTTAATAGTAATAGCTCTTGTTTTTTCTGCATATTATCTATAGCGTCAATAAGTACTTTAAGTAGTTGGTTCTCTTCAAAAGACTTTTGTGAGAATTATTCCTAAGATGAAAAATATCTTCCTCAAGATTTTTAACTTTTCTAAAAGACTTAGATAGAGAGCAAAAATTTCTGATTCACTTACAGAGTGATTGCAGGATGTTGGAGTAACATCAATAATACATACTCCCTCCGTTCCATTTTACTTGATGTTTTAAGATTTTTTTTATGTTCCAAAATAGATGAGTATTTAAGCTTTTTTCCCAAATTCTCACTAATTTTCCCTTGATTTGGAATCATACCATACCATTAATTTTCATTGAAATTAGTAGACGGATTAATTAATCTAATTTTTAAATCCACTCCATGGAGAATATATACTCTATCCCAAGTAAATTACAACGGGATTCGTAATTTACACTAAATATCGAAACTAAAAACTAGGTGCTTTAAATTTTTAGGAAGCTATTAATATGGGTAAATTTGAAAAAAATTTACTCTCAATGTTATTTCTTAATCTGCGTGAAAAACTTTACAACATCAAGTAAAATGGAACGGAGGGAGTAATAATTTCGCATCATTTTTTTGGTCGGAAACCTATAGGAATAAACTTGTTACAGTCAGTAACTTTGGACGGTCACAAAAATCAATATCCAAGTAATAATCTAGTATGTACCCGAATTATTATGTAACCTAATTCCAACAAGAACAATCTCTCTTTCAAGATTCAAGTAATAATCTAGTATGTACCCGAATTATTATGTAACCTAATTCCAACAAGAACAATCTCTCTTTCAAGATACGTACGAATCCTCAATACATACTTTTAGGCTCAAAAATTATCCAAGTTATTTTACGTGTTACTTGTGATATTTTGACTACAAAGATAGATAATATAATGTGGAAAATAAATAACATAATATAAATATGATTATCATAAAGATCAAATCTTGACAAATCTGTATGATATTTATTAAATGTTTCACATAAATCAATATCCTTTATGTGCGAACATACGATTCAAAAAATAACTATGAGTCCGTTGTTCATGATTTAACATACGCATCGATTCTTAAAAGTAAAAAACAATCTTGATTCATTTCAGATTTTAAAAACCTTGGTCGAGATAAAAGTAGAAAAAAATGTCTTTTCTCACTTTTCCAGTTTTCTTTATAACCGTATAACAAATATAAGCCAATATTAATAAAATACAATGATAAAGTCACTGAGTGATGGTATTCTTTTGAAATCAATCACAAAAAAGGTTGCAACAAACAAACATAACGGTGATACTACAGACTGTTACATTGTTGTAACGAGACCGTTTCCAAGAAAAGTTAAATCTGTGGGCCCTTCATATGGGCTTTTAAGTTTCAGCATCAGTTTGGAACTAGAACGCAAACAAGAGCAAAATGATTAGGGATGTTCATGGTCGGTTTCGGCTCGGTTTCTGGAAAAACCAAAACCGAAACCAATACAATCGGTTTCTAATTTTCCAAACCAAAACCGAGCCATTAACCATTGGTTTCGGTTTTAGTTTTACCAATTGGTTTTGGTTTTATTCGCTAAAACCGATTATGACACTTCAGAAACAAAATTACACAGAAAAGTATTTAAGAGAAAAACATTATATTAGAACCCCATAAATTTTGTTGCTGGTTGAGTTGAATTGGAAATTAGGACTGAAATTACAATAGAACAATAAAACATTACATTCCTGAGGCGGCATCGACCAAATGGTCCAATTCTCCACCAAAAACCTAGACATTCATGAAATCTGAAAAAATTTGCAGAAACCCAATACAATACCACACGTATCGACTACTTTTTTTGTGTACCACCAAGATCAGTTCCATTATCAGACCATCCCAGAAGCTTCAATTCTTTCTCCATTCATCAACTGTTCAAATCCCTAACTCAATATCATCCCAGTTGTTCTCGACAAGCATCAACACCCATCAATTTCTTCTCCGCGTAGCAGTAACAACTCTTATCATCAAACCCCATTTCATCTCAGACCAGACTCAAATCCTAACTTCCATAACCATCATAGATTCTTCTTGATTTCTTCATTTACTTGCTCTTAAATGTAATTTCGACAGGAACCCCTATCTCCTTTTGTCGTTACTAACCCTAATTTCTCATGAATCTGCCTTGCTGACGAGTTCACCATCATCAACAGACAATTTCATAGACCCACATCAAGAACAGCTGATTTAAGAGAATCAAAACACTAAAACTAATTAAAACATAACAAAGATAACGAGTTTATCGGTGTAGTATCATGATTTATTATGAATCATGGAGTTGGTTTGAATCTGTGAAGAAGAACGAAGAAAGATGAAGATAAAGGTGGAGAGTAGCCGCAGTAGAGGGGAGGAGGAGAAAGATAAATGAGTTTGGTTTTTAGGGTTCAGTTTTTTCTCTTAAACTTTTATAGTCAAAACCTACGGTGAAGATTAAGCTTGATAGATCTAGTGGCTGATATTCATTATATTAAAATCAATCGGTTTTCCATTGGTTCTCGGTTCGGTTTTGAACTGAAACTAAAACCAAACCAACACTCTCGGTTATTAACATTTCTAAACCAAACCACTCCAATAGCTAATGGTTCGGTTCGGTTACTTCATATTGATTCGGTTTGGTCCGATTTTAGCGGAAAACCGGAACCATGTTCAGCCCTAAAAATGATACAATACTCGCTATAGACTCTTCTACCTCCTCTCATTGATGACGTGGCAAATCCCAATCATCTAAACCTAGCACGCATCTGGATGACTTATTTAGTATTAGATGCATGCCACGTCAATTACGCAAGCAACTAACGTACAACCAGATGCACCATAACAATAAGCACTCAGAATCATAAAGACAAAGACTCAAAGAGAGAGACTCAAAAAGTGAGTGATTGATTGGAAGTACGGAGAATAGAGAAGAGGAAAAGAGTAAAGTAAAACCAAACCAGTTTCTCTTCTCTGCTTCTTCTTCTTTTTCAGGGTTCAGCTCTACTGTGTTCATACCATCATCACAGCACTAAAGGTATGAGATTATGTTTCTCTCCTCCATAATCTCACTTCAATTTCTTTCTAATGTCATCATGTACTTGCTTTTTTCAACCTTAGTGTACTAGAGAATATCTTAGGTTTTTGTCTGAAATGTGGGTTTCCATGTAATTTCTTTTGATTCTGCACAATCATTTACAAAGGGGTGGATTGAGTGCCTGAAATTTCTATGCACAACACCATTTCCACCAATTGAAATTGTAAGGGTGTTTCCTAGTAGTTTCCTAAAGCACTTTAGTAGCGCCTTTCGGCAACTTTTCGTATTCATTAAAGCTTTAAAATTGAACTTTTGAAGACTTAGGAAAGACCCCTTTTGCTTCTTTTGTGGCATTATAAGAGAAACAAATTGTTTTTGGTTACATTTGTATGTACCCTGTCTCAATTTTCAATTTCCATTAGATATAAAATTAGCAGATTCAAAGATGTTTCCGGGGATGGGAGGGAGTAGTTTTCCTTCAACATCGATGATGTTTCAGTACTATGCATCATTTACTGGTTTAATGATGATGATTACAACTGCGATTAACACATACGTGCCTGATCAAGTTCGTATTTATATTGTGAAATTCGTTCGGAATATCTTCTATGGAAGGAAGAATGCGCCTAATACACTGACAGTAGCAATTAAGGAGTTTCAAGGTGGTGCAGGGGGTGTTCATAATCAAGTGTTCGAGGCTGCGGAAACTTATTTGAATACCAAAATTAGTCCTACTATGAAAGGGCTTGAGTTGAGTAAATCGGCAAAAGATAAAAAGGTTAACATCTCTGTCAACAAGAGAAGCCAGTATATTGAGGATGAATTTGAATGTGTGAAACTCAGTTGGAGAATGGTTGGTGGTACTAATAATAGTAGTAGTGCAAGTAGTAACCGGATGATCAGGCCAGGATATTCTGATGGATTCTTTCAAGACCCCTCTGAGAGTAATGAAGAGTCTCCGACTAGATTCGAGCTCATTTTCGATGAGAAGCATTACGAGAAGGTTGTCGAGTCTTATATCCCTTACATACTCAAGAAAGCAAAGGAGTTGAATGATGCAAACACAACTTTGAAGCTCTGGAGCAGTGGAGGTTCTGATCCGTATTCTGGCCGTGGACCTGGTGTAGGAGGTGGTGTCAACTTACAACATCCATCAACTTTTCAAACCCTGGCACTGGATCCTGAGCTTAAGAAAGAGATAATAGACGACTTGGATAGATTTGTTAGGAGGAGAGATTTTTATACGAAAGTTGGTAAGGCTTGGAAGCGAGGCTACTTGTTGTATGGTCCTCCTGGTACTGGAAAATCTAGTTTGGTTGCTGCCATGGCTAATTATCTTAATTTCGATGTCTATGATTTAGAGCTCACCAATATTCGTTCTAATTCTCAATTGAGAAGTGTGCTGTTGGGTACCAAAAACCGATCAATTCTTCTTATCGAGGATATTGACTGCAGTGCTGAAATGCGTGATAGGAGTAAATCTGAAGACCAATTTGATGAATATGGACGTCCATACCGTGCCAAGCAGAGTCGAAATCCTGATGTGAGTGTTTACTGTTTGATTTCTTCTTTTATTTTTTATGTGAATTTGATATTATGTTGATGTGCATCAGTTATGTGAGTTTCTTACATTTGCATATTTGTGTTACAGTTGACCCTTTCAGGGCTACTGAATTTTATTGACGGAATATGGTCGAGCTGTGGAGACGAAAGGATCATTGTTTTCACAACTAACCACAAAGATAAGCTTGACCCTGCTTTGCTCCGTCCTGGTCGAATGGATAAGCACATTCATTTGTCTTACATTACGACTCCAGGCTTCAGAATCCTCGCCTCAAACTACCTTTCTATCGAGGAACACCACCTATTTGGTGAGATCGAAGAACTACTACAAGCGTCACAAACTACACCTGCAGAAGTAGCAGAAGAATTGATGGTTAGCGATGACGCCAATGTTTCCCTCACTGGCCTTGTCCAATTTCTGAAGAGAAAGATAGTCGAAGCGAAACAACTCAAAGAAGAAGAAGCTCAGAAAGCACTCGAGAAAGCGCTCGAAGAAGAAAAAGATCAGAAAGAAACAAAAGATGAAGAGCCAAAGAAAACTCAAAAGAGTGGTATGTGTTCCAAGTGTGGCTCGACCAAGCCTCCGCCAGGAGTATTGCCATTCGCATTAGAGTGTTAAATCAGGTTCTCTTCTTACAGCACCCTGAGGACTTATAGTAGAAATTCTCACACCTAGGTCCAAGTCTTAGACTAGCCGGTTTCACTTCTGCTAGTTTGTTTTTTTCTTTAGTTTTATTCTGCTTCTGCTTTTATTGACAGTTTCTGGTGATGATGGAAATGAACCATGATAATTGATGCACAACTTGATGACATTTTGATATGTTTTTTTCTTATTTTGAGAATAGTCATGAAAACTCAAATTGCAGGACATGTTCAGAGCATTGTATATGCTCTCTTAGTGCAGGTATTCTCTGACAGTATTTGTAAGGGAATCTTTGGATGCACCATAGAATCCGTAGATACCCATTCAAACTTATGCTTCCCTGGGAAATTGCTGATGCAGTAGCATCTTGCTTGCACATGGACAACACAATCCTCAGGGAAATGCTGCTGTTTTTGCACCAATTGACCTTAGAGTTGTATGCCCTGTATGTGCCACTGCAATATCAACTGCTTTTGGGAAAGTCCCAGCTTTCTTCTATGGACAAGATGCAAATCATTGTTTTTCTTTCTACATGTTATTATGACAGTTTAGTATTTTGCCATTGGAAGTCCAAATCAATTTAGTAAAATGTAGTTAAGCTACAAAAGGTATGATGTTGCACTTGGATGTTAGGACATTAGTAATTGAAAATTGTTAGAGGCACCAATTTTCAGTGAAATCTAGCAAAATATTGACAATAATTTACCACAGATTCTACCCACAAAATTTCTTAGTAAAAGTAGTTAATAATCTCAGTAAAATTATTTATACCGTGAAATCATTTCCTTCACGAAATCTTGTAAAATCATTTCCTTCTTCAAACTTCAAAGTCTTCCATTAATTTTCACGAAATCTTGCAAAATTAAGTCTTGGTATCTCTCTTCAATATGGGAATGAATGCTCACATAATCTTGTATAATCATAATGCCCGGAGGCCCCGGATAAAATCTTGTAAAATCTGTTACATTATTTGCAATTTTAGAACTTAGTCCCATTATATTGATGTTCTTTGTCATTTCAAAATCCTACAAGTTTGCTTAAGAATTCTATTGACAACGGTAACAAGAAATTCACCTAATGTGATGAATACTGAAGATAGACTCGGTAAATTACCTGATAATCTCATTCATCACATCCTGTCTTTTACACACACCAAATATGCAGTCCAAACCTGTGTTTTGTCTAGAAGATGGAGGTATATATGGAACTCTATACCTACTCTAACCCTCTCATCACTTCTGTATAATGATCCCATCACAGGATATGACCGGTTCATGGATTTCGTGGATTAGGTACTATTGCTTCATGACTCTACTGACATTCATAAAATTGAATTCAATATTACAAAAGATGTAATCTTCGTCTACAAAGCCGTCTAAATACATGGATTGTCGCTGCTTTAAACCAAAATGTTTTTGAGATTTACGTATCCGCTTGTGTCTGGATCATTATCAGTTTTCTCATCGGCTCTTCACGTGTAGTAATCTGAGGGATTTGATTTCGACGAAGCATGGTGGTCCACCCACACCTATGGTTCTACCTGGTTCCATTCACCTACCGCATCTTAAATCTCTTACACTTCAATCATTTTCATTTGATAATGAAGATTTAACTAACGACTTCTTTGCGCAATGTCCTTGTCTTGAATTTCTGACTTTGATGCTTTGTGATGTATCTTGTTATAGAGGTGGCATGGTTTATTAGAGGGCGGCAGTGTGATAATAATGTCTCTCTAGTTGGTTAGGAGGTGTCCAAATGGTTTTGTAAATTGTCTAGATCACTCTCCCCATTTTTTTTAACCTAAATCAAAGCTAAACTGAAAATCTGTTTTAACCTCCATTAAACTGAAAATTTCATCGTCTTCAATTAATCAGCGATTCGAAAATTAATCAAATCTAGTGACTTATATGAGGTATATTATGAAAAACCCAGTTAGGGTTTATTTTACTTTGTTCGATTTAAGTTTGATTTCTATCAGAAATTAGGGTTTTAGATGAAAATTCAAATTCAAATTTCTGGGTTTATGTGAGTTACGGTTGATTTTAACACTATTACGAACCGTAACTGGAGAATTTGATGTTGTTACGGTTGGTAAATAAAAATAGTTACCAACCGTAACTGAGTTACGGTTCGTATCGAGCATTTAGTTGCCAACCGTAACTAGTTTTATAATTGGGTTTTCCCCAAATTTAACCAGTTACGGTTGATATTTCATCTTTTACGAACCGTAACTATGAATTATGGTTGGTTATGAGCAAAATGCCAACCTTAATTAGCTCTGAAAATGTAAGAAATTGAATTTTTTACGTATTTGAGCAACAAAAATCTAGTTGGGACTAATTTAGAAGTATACCTGTTCATTTTCAGGCAATGGTTTTCACTTTGTTGGTTAATTTCTTCAATTGATTGAGATTGACCTTCACTTTGCGTTAAAACATCTCTACCATCTCCATTTTTTTTTAAACTCTAAAATATGATTTTGTTTTAATTTTGAGCTAATATAAGTAAAATTAATCATTAACATTAGACTAGATTATCATCACTAAACTAGGCTATCAATTGTGAGGGTTATTTGTCATTTTCAGTTTTTTTATAAGGGACACCTTAAATGATAATGTAATGACCCTTTTTGTCTTATTAGAATGCCGCCCATCTAATAAGCCATGCCGCACCTATAACAGGCTACTTTGTGAATTTATTCATCTGAATGTTAGAATTTCTTCTCCTAATCTCAAGCATTGAAATCTTTAAAACCCCAGAGACTTGTATGAATGGCCATCATTCCGACGACAATGGCAAGGTCACATTATGTACCCCAAATCTCTTATACTTTAAGACAAATGATTACTTGTTCACAGACTACTCTCTTCAGAACATATCTTCTATAGTCATTGCTGATATTTTAGTCACAAGTGTCCGAAAAAATGAGGATGCACCATCAGAATTGGAGCTTCCCGTAGGGGTTAAAGAGTTGTTTGCTAAACGTATGATCCACTTCTTCAGAGCGGTTCACAATGTCAGTGTTCTTAAGTTGTCATATTTCTCTCTTCAGGTATCATTTCGTACTTCCATTACTATATTTATTAGTTTTTTAGGCGAGTAAGCATCATTTGACAACTCTTTCTTTTTTGGTGTGCCAAGTTTGCTTCCTGTGTTCTTGAAAAATTAGACAGCAAGCTTCCTCGATATGAAAATCTTAAATGCATGAAGCTGGGGACTAGCCTATCACCGGACTCTTTAAATGCCATAACATATCTTCTGAAGATTACTCCAAATATAGAATCAATTGAGGTGAAGATAAAGCAGGTAACTAAAACAATCTCCAGATATAGAATCTCCGACTCCTAGTCTCTTTAAAAATGTTTGCTATTTCGAAAGTTATATTCACAGCTACTCGACTCTTCATCTTCTTTAGCATTACGTTGCGAATGCCAAGGGAAAGCTCTTTCAAAAGCCAGTAATGTGCCCATATTTTGATGAGGTAACTGCAATTTTACTTCCTATCATGTCTAGATTCATGCATGCTACCTCACTATGAAAATAAGTTTCTGGGTTTTTTCAATTTGATAAAGGTGGATTCAGCAGTAGAATCTTATTGGAAAACAAAGTTGTTTGTAACCAGTAGTACACCCAAATAAGATACTAACGAGATCTAAGACATAATAGATAATTTGGATAAGAAATTCTTTATTGATCAACCACTCAAGGAAATGAAAGTACAAGTTTTGGATACAAGGAAATCCTAATCTCACACTCCAAGCAAGACTATTCTTACCCCAAAAATCCGTCCCCCTTTACATTTTCCAGGGGCCTCTATTTATAGACCATCCAATCCTAATGGAATACATCTCATTTTACTTCGTCCAAGGTCACCGTGTTCTCCTGGGTTAGCTTTATTATTTCGTCCAGATCATTTTCCATAAAGTTTCTCCCCTTCTTTCTTTGGGAACTTGTCGGGACAGCTGTCTATTTTCTTGCTCAATAATTTACTAACTTCGCGGGTTATCTTTTCGGCCAAGTAATCTTACTTCGCCTATCTGATTTCGTTGGTATCTTGTTGGGTACTCCAAGTGATCTTTCGTGTTTTAAATTCTTTATGCGAGTTACTTCGTTTTGGATGCTTTCGTGCGTACATGTGTTCTTACTTCGGGTTGTTAATCAGTGGCGAGGTGATTTTGACTTTTGATTTCACAGGTCACTATTGGGATCTTGGGGAATAATGCAAAATCTTTGAGTGAGAGTCTTCAGCCTTATTTCGTGCCCTCCTGTGCAGCCACGTGGTGAGCCTATTTTGTGTACCTACATTTTTCCTTTTCTTATTCTGTTCGAATCACGTGAGAATGGAATAAGAACCCGCTCGGAATTCCCTGGATGCCACGTTCTCCATCCTCTTGCTTTCACGTGTCCACGTTCTCTTGGTAACTGGCTGCTACCGGTCAGGATTCCTAGAACATGTCGACAACATGTTTTTACCGGTTACCTTCTTTATACTATAAATATCTCGTTTTGGAAGAGGGTTCGGGTTGCTTCTCCCTTTTCTTCTTTGCTTCCAACTTAAGTTGTTGCTGCTATTGCTCCTGCCATTGTTGTCATCTTTCTCTTCTTTCAATTTTCTCGCTTTTATTTTATCTTCATGGCTCCAAAGATAGCTTCAACACCTACCTCACTCAAAACCTTTGAGGAATTCCAAGCTTATTTTCAAAAGATGGGTTTAACTTTGACTCCCGAAGTCATTCGTCCGTAAGTCCTCCTGATTCTGCGACTCAAGACATGGAACTGAATTATAGGTGGATTAAATCCGGTATTTGGTCTGCAGACAAGATGATCGTCACCGTGGGTCAGTTAAGAGCCGGGTTATCTTTTCCCCTCTATAACCCTTAGAACCATGTCTTCCTTAAGATCCTGAATAGGCTTTAGTGTGGGGATTTCCAGCTTTCTAGCAATGCAATTCGTATTTCCCATGAGTTTATGATTCGCTCAGAGAACAGAATTTTGCAAGTTCCGTTAGTGGATGAGGAATACGATCCTCGGGACTATAACGTAGAATCTCTCGTGGATAATTATTCCGCTAGGTTTACAAGCACGAGAAAGTATCAGGAGTGGGGTATTGAACTTATTCGGCACACCTTCTCTGCCCCATCTAAAGCTCTTATTTTAGATGTGGATCTTCTCAAAACAGGACGATATGACCGACTTCGCTTTTCATGCGACGAAGAATGGGTGATGTTTCCTCTGGTGGTAAGGCCCCCCTTAGTCTGGGGTGTAGATGGGAAAGGGATTCCTCGCAAGGGTCCTCTTCCCAAACACTGTTATCTCTCCAGTTGCGATCCCTGGAAGCTCCGATGCTCCGTGCCAACTGAGGTATTTTTTTGTCTCTTAGATCTTTATCGTGCTTTGGGTTTTGTACGTTCTCATATCCCTTTCCCTTTTACTTAGTACGAAATGCCTGCTGCTGGTCACCTCAAGGATCGCAAGGAAAGGGATGTTACTGTTGAATCTCCTGCTCCCAAATATGTATCCACTTCGCACGTTACTTTAGTTTTCGCGATGTAACCTTAGATTCTAACCCCTTACTCTTCGCAGGATGAAATTACCCTTGTTAAGCAGCCTGCTTCTGAGCCAACTAAGGGACGAAAAAGACGTGATCATCATACTCTGCCTTCCCCTTTAATTCAGGTATCTTTAATTCGCTGAAAGTTTCCACTTCGTGTATTATAGTCCTGTCATCCCCTAATCGTTTTGAACTCGTTATTTCGCAAACTGGTGCTTCCCATACCCCCTCTTCTGCCGAGCCTAAAAGGCAGCGTAGGACCTTGGACTTGGCTGTTTTGACAGCGATTATGAGTTCTGTTGTTCCTCCAACTCATCTTGCTCCTCCTAAGCATCAGTCTTCTCGTCCTCAGACAACTAATTCTCCCAAATTTTTTGATCCTCCCGTTTCTCCTCCTTTGGTCGTGCATCTCGAGGAATACCCAAAGGAACCTCCCCCTTGTAACAAGGGAAAGCAAAAGATTTCGTCTGTGATGTCTAATCCTCTCTACGATCCAGACATGAAGTTTCTGCAAGGTATTTATCATAAGGCTCATGAAGATCCCGCCACGAGGTATCGTGCCCTTGAATCTTTGGTGATTTTTAGTGATGATGACTTCCTTTCTCAAGATTCATCCGTACTGCTGAACGCTTCCATGAATCTGACTCTTCAACAACATTCTGCTTTAATGAACCTGCTGATCCCTTTATACTTCTTCGACCGCGTTTTCATAGCATTTCGAGATCCTTTTCTAAATTCCAACTTGTTGGTTCGAAGGAAGTCAATCATCACATGGCCATCTTAGTGGATATTAGACTTGTCCACGAGAAAATGAAGAAGGATGATGCTCAAATCAAGGCTTTGAAGAAGGAGCTTAACGAAGAGAAAGAATACTCCAGCAAGCATGACAAGAAGGTGGAGAAGCTTCAGAGTAAGTTCTTCCCCTCTTAGATACATTTCTTGCCTTTCTCTTTATTCTGTTATTTTCTTATTTCGTATTTCATCAAGCTCAATGCATGAAACGTCAAATGGATGCTTCTGAAACGTCTGCCTTACTTTAATATATTTCGTGTTGAAAACCTGAACCTCTCGACTCAGAATGATTGTTATGTAACTCAAAATGAGATTCTGAATGAGAAGGTCGAAACTCTTTTCTCACAAGTGGACCGTTTGTCTATCGATTGCTATCGTAACAAGGAATTGAATCATCATCTTCATGACGAGAATGAACGCCTCAAGTTAGAGCTTCAGCGATTCAATAACTCTCTCATTACTTAGAGGAATCTTCACTCCTCATAATTATATTTAATTAAGAGATTGGAGGAGGATAAGGAACGTACAATCAATAGAAAGAATCAAGTTATGGTTGACCGCGTAAATCTCGCAGCGTAGTTACTGGTTTGAACGAGGAGATTGATTGTTTGAAGAAAAGGGTGGAGTTTCTCCAAGCTCAGCTAGAAGTCTCCTCGTCCCCAAAATTCGTTAAATCTTCTTCTCAATCTAAGTCTGTTGATCTTCGTAAGAACAAGGGTGCCCTCGTCATTCATCCTAAGAAAGATACTTCGAAGTCCGGTCGTGGTAAAGGTTGGGACGATTCGTATCATGAGTTATGCGTTCAGCTTCGAGAGTCGAATCTAGAAGTCTCCAGACTAGATCATTTGTATTCTAATATCTAAGAGACTTTGAATACTACTACCTTACAAATGGAAGGTAGTTTTAGGTGCGGTGTGTAGTTATGGTCAAGTCAGATTTCAAGTTTCTGATAAAACTTCATTTCGTCTTTGCAGAATCCGAAGAGCGCTACAAAAACCAGATCCTTCACCTTTCCCATGAAAAGGATGATTCTCGCAACGAGGTTTCTCTCCTTAGAGACGATGTTAAGGATTTGAATGCTGATATCGACGATATGATAGAGGATTCCGCAAAAGTGGCGAAATTATCTCGTAAGAATACTCAGAACTACCTGGTATCCCTCTTCAATAATTTCTGCAACGAGCATGGTATTCCTCATCCCACTTTTCCTCTAGATTTTCTCTGACGATGAGCATCCAGTCGACGACAGAAACGTCTCAGGCGAAGAAGAGAAGTTTGCTGGAGGTGACGAGGAGCAGAAGACCAAGGAGGCAAAGGTCGAAGAGGAAGAGCCCAAGGATGCCTTTGCTTCTACAATCTTTTTTGGACGACCCTCAAATCCTAATGCGGATGTTGGTGCTGACCTTGGCGAAACTGGTGGTGATGTTCCTGAGATAACAGTTACAGATGGCATTCCTCTTCAGCAACAATCTTAACTTTTCTTCTTCCATATTTTAAGTTTCACCTTTAATTATTTTGGAAACAATTTCTCTGTCTGGGCGCTCCCAAGCTTGGGGGGCAAAACATCTTGAATCCTTGTATTTTCAGTTGTTTTTTGAGTAATATACTTTCGTTAGACATATCAATATTGCGATTTTTCAACACAGTGCCGCATCCCCCTAAACCTTTCGTCAAGTATATACTTGCCGAGGGAATACTCAAAAGAATAACAAAATTTAAAGTATATACTTGCCTCTTATTATTTTGTGCATTCACGAGGTATGAAATGGATTCGTTTTATTTCACACAAGTTTTGAACCCTGCTGCTTTCCCCATTGCATATTCTTATTTTGTGTTCTTTCCTGTGCCTCTCATGTTGTCCTTGTCTCTGGCTGCTTAAGCCTTTCTCCACTATCTTATTTGTTTGCCTTTGCCTCTTTTATACATTTGATGATAATCCCGTTTCTGATTGCCTTTAATGTTACTCCGGTTTATAACTGGTAGCGGTTTTAATTCTGTTTCTTATCCATATGTTTCTTTTTGAGGTCTTATTGCGCCTCTTAATTAAGGTCTTATTGCGCCCTATCCTTTTTGAAGGATCTTAATTCGACGAAGTATCATACGCTTATTATTCTTTCAAATAATAATCCATCAACCTCGTCTTAACATTCGTTTTGAACCGCATCTCGCGACAATGTGACATGCCTGGATATTCCCATGAATATTAGCCCCATGACATTGCCGTCTTTTTTGGTCATATAACTCCCTAATCTGGAGTGTTCCATCCCTTTATATTCTCCCTGATTGACCCTTTGAGGAGGTTAACCCTAACATCCATGTTGGTCTCCTCCCATCCAGTTATTACGATATTCAATTGTTCTCGTTACTTCTTATCCCCTTTGCCAATATGTCTTGTGGTTATGAAGTCACACTCTAAGTGGGGTTTCTTTGGGATCAAGTGCATCGTAGCCAAGACTTTCCATATGGACATGGCCAGTAACGCTCCAGACGTCCCAGGCACCCGAAGATCAACCGAATACGTCGGTGCCTTGGTCATATTTCTGCACCCCTTACCGAAGGCCATCATAAAAGTAACCCTCAGCGGATAGGTCTTATCATTGCCCCTAGCTTATTTCTCTCGGAGTTTTTAACGACGTACGTTAGGTCTTGCCTCTTGCACTTCTCGTGCGGACTAGGGTGCACGCCGTGGATTCTCAGCCTTCCTAGGCGAAGGTTTTAAGTTTCCCTAGAAACTGTTTACTTCGTGGGTCTTATTTGCCTCCTAATGCGAGGTCTTACCTTGTCTGGGTTGTGGTTTATTTTGTTTTGATTGCTTCATAAGCATGATAATTCATATCCTTGAATTGATTCATCAAAATTCTGAAATATCATTGTCATCGTTTTGTAAATATGATACATTGCTTAAATGATAAATTTATTAAAATAAGTACAATCTTCTTGTTTATACGATCCTTCCTTGGTTATTAGTATTCTTCTTCTATGCGAATGTGTTCAGACTGATACCATTTCAACTCCTTCATCCCTACTTCGTTCCTGATCCTGAACAATTCCGAGAATAAAGGATGCTTTGTTGATAGAGCATAGATGAACGAGCGCACTAAATCTTATTCTGACAACCTTCCTTTCAGCTCTCTGCAAATCGTATCCCATCTCGCCACAATACTTCGCAAGATCTCATTTTCCCTTTGTTTTAACGAGAATAACGCCCCTATTTCTGGTTTGCATGGCTCACTTCTCGCACAGTTGTTCATCATTTCTGGTCGCCCCTGCAATCCAGATGTTCTTCCAGTTGTCCGGACATTGCTTATTGCTCCTCGCTTACTGGTCATCATCAATTATTGTGTCCGGTACTTCTTTTCTCTGAATTCCCTCTTGCTATTTTATATGGATCTTTTTAAATCTTCCCATTCGTCTCGCTCTCCTCGCCCCTTCACTTTTCGCCAATATTCTTGATGCCCTTCAGCTGCTAAATTTCTTCTCGAAGTGTTTGCTCCTCATTGGGTGTCGTGCTCCGCTTGTTTTCCTTTCAGGTGATTGTTCTTGATTATGAGTTTCTCATTTTGTCTTTCTAGCCTTATCCACTCCCTTACCAGGTCTTCATTCCTTCGCCTTTCTTGGTAGAGTTCTTCCTTTAATTGTTCCATCTCCTTACCTTCTTCGCAAGCGTCTTTCGGCCCGCTCCTTGAACTTCATGCTTTCTTACCTTCGTCGTTTCCCTCAGTCTCTGGTACCGATACCCTTTTGAGGTTGGTAACGTTTGCCTTTGCTCCACCTCGTGGGGTTTATTTTTCCTTGGCGAGAGGAGTTTATTTCTCATTTTGTGTTGCTTCGTTTCCTTCTTCCTTTTTCCCTTTCTTCGTCTTCCCACTTTGCTTTATTTCAATCTGACCTTGCCTTTCCGGAGTCACCTTGTGGTCCTTTTCGTTGGCAACCAATGTTTTATCTACCTCTTCTATACCCTTTTGGGACGTAGTTTTTCCTTTGTTTACTCCAATTGTGAATACCTTCTTCTTTTGTTCTATCTTTCTTCTTAGTTTATTATCATAGTTATGGACATCCTTTTCATTACATTCTCTCGCATTCTTTAGATCTCCTTTGATCTCTCCTACCGCAGTTGGCATAGGGAATCATATGGCTTGATGATATGTCGACACAACTCCTTTTATCCCATGTATCCATGGCCGGCCTATGAGAGCGTTATAAGGCGAGTTTATGTCTATCACGCAGACTGTAACTTTTGTTTCCAACTCGCCCGCGAAATTTTTTACGACTAGTTCTGTCTTGGGCTTTGATGCGACTCCGTGAAATCCATATATATTGTATGTTGATGGCACAAGGTCAGAATCCTTGTACCCCATGGTTCTAAATGCATGGTAAAAGAGTATGTCAACCGAGCTCCCCGTATCTACCAAGATTCTATCTATTGCCCAAAATTTTCCTTTCTTGACATGGTCTTCCTCCCACTTTGAGTATTTCCCAAAGTTCAATGTTATGACCAATGGGTCTGTGTGTGAACCTCCTCCTTCAGGTGCGTTCTTTGCTGAGAACATTATCTCTCTCTTTTTCCACTTTTTTAATGGCCCCTTCTTCGCGATGCTGAATATCTCATTTCTTTCGAAGTCCCTTTTATGCACCCTCTTGAGTATGTTATCATGGAAATTTTGAATGCTCTTAGCTGAATGTATTATCGAATTACAATTCAGTTTTTGGGTTCCCCGATCTATTTTAATTCGGTACACTTGTTGATTGTCACGAGGTGGGGCTGGTGGTGGAGGCACATAATTCTCCAGGAAATGTGCGAGTTTTCCCTGTTATACTGGACGAAGTATAATTCTTCGGATGTTCTGACAATCATTCGTGTGATGTCCATGAAAACGATGATACTTGCAGAACTCATGACTCCTACCCCCCCCCCCCCCCCCCCCGAAGGTGGTTCTCATCCCAAATTTGGTGGGGGAGGGATGTCCTCTGTTAATACTATCGCTTCCCATACCTTTTCCACAGTTGTATTGAGTCTAGGAATTTTTACATCTTCAAAAGCTGGTGCACTCGGTCTTCGCCTCCAAATCTAGGTCCTTGATTGTTTCTTTGTTGATATCCCATGTTATGACTTTGCGGCTAATAATTCCTTCGTCTTGACTCCTCATATCTTTGTTGATCGATCCACTCCTGATCTCTGCTTGACACAACTACTAGTTTCGCAGGAATTGGGGTCGAAGGTTCCCCTTTTTCATATTTCGGATCATCCTCCACGACATGTAATGTCCTTGGTAATATCCTTGAATTTCCTTCCTTCGCCGAGATCGGTGTTACTTCGCTGACTTGCCTCTGCTTCTCCTCCAACGCTATGTATTCCTCTTGGTACTTCCTTAATTCATTCATTTTCAAGTAGTTCTGGATTATGAATATTTGGGTGTACAGCAGGTCAGTCGGGATTAGGGCATTCACGAAGGCTAGGATAAAATTATTCTCATCAACTCTTCCTGCGAGTTCGCTACATACTGCCCTTCATCTGGTTACCAGTCCTCGCAGACTCTCTACCGGTCTTCGCCTTAGGTTGAACAGGGTCTCAATCCCAGGCCTTATCATGTTGTTACTTATGTAGGTTGTCAAGAATATCCTCTGCAGGTCTTTGAATGACGAAATTGACCTTTCCGGTAGAACGTCAAACCAAGCCAACGCTTCTCCGGTTAAGATCGCAGGGAAATACTTACAAAGCACCGCATCATTTCGTCCCCATTGCATCAATCAAAGAGTGTAACTGTTTTTAAGTGTTGCACAACACTTTTCGACCCGCTAAATATGCTTGCAAATGTTGGTAGTACACATTTCTAAGGAATGTCCGCATGCATTATTTCGTAGGTGAATGTAGATTTGCCAGCTTCCTCTATTGCCTCTGCCAGCTGCACCCTGCTACCTCTTCGAGAATTGTTTATCAATGTCCTCATATCTCGCAATTCGTTCCAGACCTCTTGGTTCAGGTTTCTTCCATTTTCTTCGTGATTAGAGGTGGCAACGGGCCGGGTTAAGGTCAACCCGTGGCGGGTTAGATGCGTTACGGGTTGAATATGATCCTAACCCGTCCTTATCTCTGAACGGGTTCATATTTCTCAACCCTAACCATATGCGGGTCAGCTCGGCGAGTTGGCGGGTTAACCCTAGCTTATAAGACGGAAAAAGTTTTATCTTATACTTTGACTTAAAAAAATAAAAAAAAAACTGTTATTGAATTGTTTCGAACATTGAACCCATATTGCCTCTGCCAGCTGCACCCTACTACCTCTTCGAGAATTGTTTATCAATGTCCTCATATCTTGCAATTCGTTCCAGACCTCTTGGTTCAGGTTTCTTCCATTTTCTTCGTGATTAGAGGTGGCAACGGGCCGGGTTAAGGTCAACCCGTGGCGGGTTAGATGGGTTACGGGTTGAATATGATCCTAACCCGTCCTTATCTCTGAACGGGTTCATATTTCTCAACCCTAACCCTATGCGGGTCAGCTCGGCGAGTTGGCGGGTTAACCCTAGCTTATAAGACGACAAAAGTTTTATCTTATACTTTGACTTAAAAAAATAAAAAAAACTGTTATTGAATTGTTTCGAACATTGAACCCATAGTTTATTAAATGACACTACAACCACTCTACCGTGGGTGCCTCTTTGATAAGAATTAATTAGTTTACCTATTTATCGATGACGAAATTGAATACTATAAAAGGTCGGTACTCCATCTCGTGATTTACACGCCCATTATCCTAATATTTCTAACCCTATATGCTTGGTTTCTCTTCAGAGCGCCGTCTCCTCTTCGAGTTCATACTTCGTACAGATCTGAATCCTTAAATCTTTGAGAATTCAATTTCAGTATACCTAAAAATATTTTAATTTTTAGCGTACAAGCTAAATCCACTACCCAAAAACACAACAAAACCTTCAAGAATCAGAAACTCACTTCTATTTTCTAATCGAAATATGTTCTTTACAATCGGAAGCAGGAAATCTTGAAAGAAAAAAATAATTCATTGGATCTGGATGAAACAGAAGAGAAAAAGTTAATGGTCGGGTACTAATTAATGCATACAAAATGTGCTCAGGGTTATAAGACCTGACCTGAAGAGATTCATACAAAATATAAACAATTCAACCAAAACACAATACGGTGCCAAAAACATCATGTGTAAACCAAAGTTACACATACTGTAACAAAACATAACATATGCTAAGCATTAGAAAACATAACATAATATAAACAAAACATAACATATGCTAAGAAAACCTACCTGAAACATTTCGTTCCATTCATCGATAGAAGCTGCATGGAATTTCCAGCCGCATTTTTCATCTGCACACTTAGCCGTGAACCTAGAACGCTCATTGTGAGTTACAATCATTTGGAAACCAGTGCGAAGACGATACTTGGTAAAAGCAACCCTGACTTGCTTAACTCCTTCAACAAACACATGGCCAATATCACCAAGAACCTTGGGCCAACCATCCGATAACAAAGGTTTCGCTGGCTTACTTTTATCTTCCAAATACATTGCAACAGTAAGATTGTTTGTGGACGAAGACGTACTACTAGACCCATTAGAAATAGAAGAATCTGCCCTAGAGCTAGAGGAAGAGGCCACACGAGGAACATTTTGCAAGAAAATATCAACACTGGTCTTCTGTTTACTATTTGTGATAGATATAAGAGCTTGCAAAGAAAAATCACAGTCAAGCGGAAAATCTTTCCCACTTTCTCGAAAGAAGAAAGTAATACCAAGTGGAGTAAACTGCTTCCATTCCTTGCAAACTTGTTCCTTAAACTCATCAAGTTTGATATCAGTATTAACACGCAGGGTAATGAAATCAGAAAAGTAGCGAACAACAGCAATGCAACTAACAGCAGCGCAACTAACAACAGCCATGACAACCTGAAAATATCAAATACACAATAAGAATATCAAAATTTGAAAACGAACGCAATTCACTCGGGGGCGTTGCCCCCTCGTGAGAAGTATATTCTATGCGGCAAGCTAAATATAAGTAAAAGATACAGATGATACAATTGTTTACAAATAAAACATGTTACAGGACATATATATGTAACTTCAACTTACACATTCTTCAAATACAACAGGATATATATGTGTAAACTAAAATTACACATGTTGTAACTAAAAAAACATCTGCATCTTCCTCACACATGCTTAAAAATACAAAGAGGATATATATGTGTAAAATAAATTTACACATGCTGCAACTAAAAAACATCTGCATCTTCTTTAAGCATGCTTAAAATACAACATGATATATATGTGTAACCTCAAGTTACACATACTGTAACAAAAAAAAACAGCATGTATACAAATCAATTTGAAGTTGTTTTTTTGAAACAAAATTGTTTCTTCATACTTCTCTCAGTATCAACAAAAAGTAAAACAACAAATTAACAGATCGCACATGAAAGAACAACAAAATAATTCAAAAAAAAAATTGAAAACAGATCTGAAATCAAAAACAACATAAAATTCTTACCTAGATTTGTTGTTTTCTTTCTTCTGAAACAATGTTTATTTTGTTCCTCTTCTCAGTATCAAACAAACATGTGTAAGCATCAACAAAAACATGTGTAGGTATCAAAAGTGACAAAAATAGATCGAAACGGTAAAATCAAAATCAATTGAATTTGAAAACTAAATCGAAATCACAATTCGTACCTATTTTGATTTATGTATTCCCAACTGTCTTCTTCCTCTTCTCAGACTCAACAAATTCGAAACAGAACAAAAATCGTAATCAGTAGAAGATCGAGATTCAAAAAATCGACGAGAAAACTAGTGAATCAAGCAACAGAAAAGCTAAAATCGAACAAACCTATTTGTTGTTCATCAATGCAGCTTCACTATCTCGTCAGATCTGAAAAACAGACGAATACACCTCAACGAATTAAGAGAAAATTCGTTTTCTTCTTCTTCTCGTTTATGTTGTTCTTCTTCTCGTTTTCTTCCTATCAAATTAACGAAAATCAGTATGAAACTATCAAAATTCACGAATTCGTCTGAAGAAAAATCTCCAATTCTGTTTCTGAACGAGAGCGGAGAGAAGAAAGAGCTGAATCTGATTTGGTTTTCAGTTTCTGGTAGGTATAAAACGTCTATAAATAGGGAAGGTTAATTTCGGTATTTTTACTTTTATTAAAAATCCTGATGACGTCAGCAATCCGGGAAAATTGAAAACCAGGCCCCAAAAAAAAAAATTCTGGGCCTAGAAATATCAAAAACGGAAAGTGTGGAGTTGAGGGTGTAAGATCCATTTTGTGGGGCTTGTATATGGTTGAACCCATATAGTAGGGGGTTCTAGTATTTTTCACAAGATAAAACCAGTATTGAGACATTGGTTAAATGGTTGGGAAATCGATTTAATTACTATAATTTTGTGTTCACAACCTAGAATACACGGTTTTAATGAAAAATTAATAAATTTGACGGGTTGGCGAGTTAACCCGCGGGTTGGCGGGTTCAACCCTCACCAGCGGGTCTTGGAAACGTTAACCCTAACCCGGCTTGTTTAGTCAGCGGGTTGGCGTGGGACGGGTTTACACGGGTCGGGTTAAGGTTGACCCACGGGTTTTGACCCTAATTGCCAGGTCTATTCGTGATGATCGCCTCTCATCACGCTAATCCTTCCTTCCCGATGTCTCATTTCTTCCTCGTATATTCGGTTTTCGTCATGTTGCCTTTCCTCTTCTCGCCTCCTTTCATCTTCGTTCCTCCTTTCCTCTTCTTGTCTCCTTTCTTCTTCATACCTTCGTCTTTGATCTTCCCTTCTCGTTATTTCCAACGTTCTTCTCAGGTTTCTTTGTTCACTGCCTTCTCTTCGTTGTCTCCTTTTTCGTTTTCTCCCGTCTTCCTTATAAGCATATCTCCTCTGTCGCCGTTCTTCTTCTTCAAACGATATCGTTATCCCTTTCCTCATTGACTTGGCGATTCTCTATCGTTAACATTGCGTTTTGTCTCATCATCCTAGTTTGTTGTTCCACTAAATCCCGGTCTCGTTCCCTCTCGAGGCGAAGTGTCTCCCTTAACTGTTCCAACGTCATATGTTCCTCCATCTCTTCACGGGTCATTTCTTCTCCTACAATGGTGTGCGTGTCAAAAGTGTGCATCGAACCCTCCCTGAAATCATCTTCACTGGCCTCTCTGTTCCACCGTTGGTTCATGCCTTGCCTTTCTCCTGCGACCGATGTTTCTCCCCTTTCCATTCTTCCTACTCTTTTCGTCTTCAAACGTTTGCATCTCCTTGTTGCTATCAAGTGTCTCGCTCGGTCCGTCATCCTGGCCATCAACTAGTCCTTGATTCTCTATCTCCAAATCAACCCCTGCTTCTCAATCCTAGCCAACCTTACGATGCAACACCCAAAGATTATTTCCTCTCCTAAATCTCCAATCTTAATTATGAATAAACCGTTCAAGATCTACAAAACCCTATCTTGCAAAAGACAATTCGCCAAGATCTCTAACTTCTATGATTTTAAAACAATTTCAACTTTTCTCAAACTCTTAGATGAGGATGGATCCCCAATCTAAGTCCCTGTTTCTGGACGCCAAAATGTAACTACTGGAAATCCAGGAGTACACCCAAATAAGATACTAACGAGATCTAAGACATAATAGATAATTTGAATAAGAAATTCTTTATTGATCAACCACTCAAGGTAATGAAAGTACAAGTTTTGGATACAACGAAACCCTAATCTCACACTCTAAGCAAGACTATTCTTACCCCAAAAATCCGCCTCCCTTTACATTCCCCTGGGGCCTCTATTTATAGACCTTCTAATCCTAATGAAATACAACTCATTTTACTTCGTCCAAGGTCACCGTGTTCTCGTGGGTTAGCTTTTTATTTCGCCCAGACCATTTTCCATAAAGTTTCTCCCCTTCTTTCACTGACGCCTTTGAGAACTTGTCGGGACAGCTGCCTCTTTTCTTGCTCAATAATTTACTAACTTCGCAGGTTATCTTTTCAGCCAAGTAACCTTACTTCGCCTATCTGATTTCGTGATTGGTATCTTGTTGGGTACTCCAAGTGATCTTTTATGTGAGTTACTTCGTTTTGGTACGCTTTCGTGCGTACATGTGTTCTTACTTCGTGTTGTTAATCAGTGGCGAGGTGATTTTGATTTTTGATTTCACAGGTCACTGATTGGGATCTTGGAGAATAATGCAAAATCTTTGAGCGAGATTCTTCAGACTTATTTCGTGCCCTCCTGTGCGGCCACGTGGTGAGCCTATTTTGTGTACCTGCATTGTCCTAGCATGTTACGTATCCTCAAATCTGTTAAGATTCTCGGCGTTCAAGGACTTATTAATGAGCTCATGCTATTAGAACTTTTGCTGGGGAATTTTGTGGCCTTAGAGCAAGTAGTTGTTGAAAGCTTCACTCTTGAGCAATGCGGTGAGTCAAACCCAGATCTTAGAAAGAGACGGATGAAGAATTTCAGTGAAACGCTACTAAAACTCCCAAGAGCTGCTGCAATTATCTCAATCTTGTTTAATATCTACATTTGAATGATGGTATGTATATACCATACCTTTTTATTAACTTCTTATGAAGACGTTTTAAGAGATTTTGATGACAATGTCATTAGTTACCATCCAAAAGTTTCTTTGGCTTTGAAGTTTTCCACTCAATATTATAAGAAACTTTGATCCAAAACTATTATTCTTACCATAGGAAACTTTGATCAAGAAAAGCAACTTCATGCTTTCAAAAGCTTAACATATATAGTACTTGGGATAAAAAACACACAAGTGGATATAAGTAGGGTTTTGTTATCTTGTGCATGCATGCACAAGATAAGGACCAATCATTGCATTGGATCTTGTAAATCACAATTAAAAATCAAGAGAGAGGATGCATCTTTCCATTGGAGAATGCAAATTTTAATTGATTTTTCAAATTTATATTTATGGAGTGTGAGATTATGCATTCTCCAATACAAAGATGCATTAGTTAAAACTCGATACATATCTGATGTTCTTTATGTTCCTGGCCTAGCTCAAAATTTATTAAGTGTTGGACAACTTATAAGAAAAGGGTACTCACTACATTTCGAAGATGGAGAATGCACAATTTATGATAAAATTAATAAACAATTGGTGGCAAAAGCAAAAATGTCAGGAAATTTTGTCTTTCCTTTATCTATGCCATCAATTGAAAATTGTGCAATGAGTACCAATCATATAGATAAATGCAAGATATGGCATATGAGATACAGGCATCTCAACTACAGATCCTTGAAGGTTCTAAAATCAAACAACATGGTAATTGGTCTTCTTAATATCAACGGTGGAGATAAAATATGCGAAGGTTGTATTCTTGGGAAGTTCCATAGACTTCCATTCACAAACAAATCGTGGAGAGCAAGAAGGCCCCTCGAATTGGTGCACGCCGATATCTGTGGTCCGACAAGAACAACTTCACTCAACAACAGAAGATATTTTCTCATATTCGTGGATGATTATACCAGGATGATGTGGGTGTATATTCTCGAGCAAAAGTCCGAGGCATTCCCTAAATTCCTAGATTTCAAGGCGTTGGCAGAGAAGCAAAGTGGTCACCAACTAAAGGTTTTCCGTACAGACCGTGGTGGAGAATTTACCTCAAATGAGTTTATCAACTACTGAAAGAAAACGGTATTAAGAAGGAGCTTACCGTCCGATACACTCCACAACAAAACGGCGTCGCGGAAAGAAAAAAATCGTACGATCGTGGAAATGGCTCGCAACATGTTGAAAGCAAGAAAGCTACCCAATAGTTACTGGGCAGAAGCAGTCAACACGGCGGTCTACATCCTTAATCATTCGCCAACAAAAGCAGTTCTCAACAAAACTCCATATGATGCTTGGCATAAGAAAAAGCCCGAGGTAACTTCTTTCAGAATTTTTGGTTGCGTAGCATACTTACATATTCCATCCCAACATAGAGAAAAGTTCTATGAAAAAGGAGAAAAGCTAATATTCATCGGATACAACGAAGAGTCTAAAGCATATAGACTTCTAAAGCCAGATACAAAGGAACTGGTAATTTCAAGAGATGTTATTTTTGATGAATTCAAATCATGGGATTGGAATGATGAAGCAGACAACTACGAGTTGCCACTACTCATCGAAGATGAGCCAGATCAGCCACGTCAAGAAGAAAGTACTCCACCAGCAAGCCCGCGATCTCCTAGTCCAACACAAAAAAGTCCAAGTTCATCGGAAGCAAGTGCCCCACCTAGAAAGGTGCGTTCCCTAAGAGATATTTATGATACATCTAATTATGCATTTATAGCACTAGAACCTCAAAAATATGAGGAAGCGGCAAAAGAAGAAAAATGGAGACATGCCATGGACGAAGAAATGCGAGTGATCGAGAAAAATAAGACATGGGAGCTTGTCAATCAGCCAATTGATAAAGAAATAATTGGTCTGAAATGGGTCTACAAGACAAAGTATAATGAAGAAGGTTCAATTCAAAAGCATAAGGAAAGGCTAGTTGCAAAAGGATATTCCCAGCAACCAGGAATTGACTACTACGAGACATTCGCCCCAGTCGCGCGCATGGAAACAATCCGAATGGTGTTAGCTTTGGCAGCTCGACTAAAAATGAAGGTCTACCAATTGGATGTAAAGTCGGCGTTCCTAAACGGAGAACTTGAAGAAGAGGTGTACGTCGAACAGCCTCAAGGATATGTCCGCAAAGGAAAAGAAAAAATGGTATATCGTCTCCGCAAATCACTATATGGTCTCAAGCAAGCACCGCGTGCATGGAACAACAAAATCAACAAGTATTTCCGAGATAATGGATTTGAGAAAAGTCCAAGTGAGCCATCACTCTACATAAAAAAACAAGGTACAGATTTTCTAATCGTCTGTCTCTACGTCGATGATTTAATTTATGCCAGTACAAAACAAGAGATTGCAGAAAAATTTAAGAAGGAGATGATGAAAGAATATGAGATGACAGACTTAGGACTAATGCGATATTTTCTTGGGATTCAAGTAAAACAATCTCCAGAAGAAATATTTATTTTCCAAGAAAAATATGCAGAAGACTTACTGAAAAGGTTCAACATGATGGATTGCAAACCAATTGCAACTCCAATGGGTACCAATGAGAAATTGGTAAAAAATGATGGAGCGACAAAAGTTGATCCAACCTTATTCAGAAGTCTAGTCGGCTCACTGATCTACTTAACAAATACAAGGCCAGACATAGTCAATGCTACCAGTATTGTTTCTCGGTTTATGAGCGATCCAAGCAAGTTACACTATGCAGCCGCAAAGAGAATTCTTCGGTATATCAAGGGAACGAAGGATTTTGGCATCAAGTATACAAGAGAAAAAGATAATGATTTAATTGGCTTCACAGATAGCGATTTGGAAGGTTCTATTGAAGACCGAAAGAGCACATCAGGCTATGTTTTCTGTATGGGAACAAAAGTTATCTCTTGGAGTAATAAAAAAAAGTACGGTGGCACTATCGTCAGCCGAAGCAGAGTACATAGCATCAACAAGTGCAGCATGTGAAGCAGTATGGTTGAGAAGAATAATGACTGACCTACAACAAAGGCAAAAGCAGCCGACAACTATCTACTGTGACAACATGTCTACAATTGCAATGACAAAAATCCAGTCTTCCACGGAAGGACGAAGCACATAGAGCTACGACACCACTTCATCAGAGAATTAGTGGAAAATAAAGAAATCGAGCTCCAATCTGTCCGACACAAGAACAAAATGTGGACATTTTCACAAAAGCAGTCACCGTGGATAAATTCAATCATTTCAGAGAAAAGCTTAACATCACAAATTAAGAGGGGGTGTTAAAGATATTAGTTAATTTATGATATTGAAAATTTAGAATAATCTAGCTAGTCAAAGCAGATAAGTAGTGGTCAAAGAATATTCTAAAGCAAACGGGAGTTGCTATGACCAAATTATCCAGAGAATTCGTGAAGTAGCAAAGTCTGTTGACTAGTCTAGAGATGCAAAGAATACTCTAGAACAAAGAATACTCTAGAAGGAACTAGTGGTCCGTTGGCTTAGCCTATAAATAGGCACTGGACGTTTCATTTTGAATCATCAATAGAAAAATCAAGTGAGTGAAGTAAGAGTGAGAGCTAAACCAAGTGAGCCAAAGTTCCTTTTGTAAACAAACGTGTAAGCCAAATGTGCTACACCAAACCTCTTGTAACATTTCCAATTTCAATTAATCAAAGCCTCACTTTACTTAAACCAATCCTCTTTCAATTAAATCATTCTCATAAACCCATCGCACTTCCGCATTGTGCCAACACTATATTCCTCGCGCAGGGAGGGGTCATAAAACTCTTTGTTATCAGTTTACTCCAACATCACACTCGATCCAAATTTCAGTAGCAATTCTACTCTCATTTCAACTCCCATTAATCTCTTTTGTGCAACTTATTTTATCACTTTAAAGATTCAATAACATGGGTGATTTTCAAAATGGTAATCGATGGTGTTATGCATCTAATTAGATTATGCTCATTTATGGTGGGAATCTAGAGTTTTGTTTTTAGGAATTTATCAAAATATTAGTTTCAAATTAATCGTTGTTTGAGCTTTATAGAAAAAGTTGGCGCAAATTTTATGAGGTAGTGTGTGAAAACAAATTTTATGAGAGACCATAGTAGTTGCAGGTTATTGATAATATTCCATTTTATTTAACATTAACATGAAAATTGTAGGAGTGAAATATCGCACATGTTAGTAAGCATGCGAAGTGAAGACTATATAACTTAAACGAGGGAGATCGCACACAACAAGGTTGATATGACGCACCGGATGATGTCAGCAAAGTCACGAGTAAAGTGTGAAGATCTATGCGAAGTATAGTCTGTGCGAGAACGAGTGAGTGTACATGATCGAGTGTATCGCATAGAGATTCCGAAAATAAATGATCTATTAGCTGTCATCCACTATGTAAACACCTATATAAAGAGAAAGGTATGAGAGAGAAAGTATAATCAAGAGAGGGAGGACACATTTGTAGAGAGACAAAAACATAATTTGTATTATTATTATCTCCTTCTTCTTCTTTCACCAATCTAGAGCTCCAAATACTCATTAATGGAGTCTCAATGTAATACTCATGTAACCTCAACAATCATAGTGAAGAACCATGGATGTAGATCACATTGATCAAACCATGTAAAAATCCTTGTGTCTATTTATATTTCTAGCGTTTATATTGATAATTAGGTGATAAATATGATTAGATCTAGAAATTAGAATCAAGATATCATAAGGGGTGTGTTGTAGGATTTCCTGCGCTAGAAATAGGGAGGAGTAAAGAATTTATCTTACCTCAAGTTGATTCAAAAATAAATTTAATAAGGGTTGGTCAAAATCATCAAAAAGTCTTACCAGATCTACAAAATTCGGGGGAAAAAAATGGAAGTTTCAGTTGAAGATGTTCATGTTTAAGAGAAAAAAACAAGAGGCAAAGCTTTGAAGGAAATGAAGGAAGTCGAAGATAAGGATAAGAGGCAGGCTTCTGTGATTTCTGTCACAAACAAAAATTCGCACAGATGGTTTGAGTAGGAAAAAAGAAACAATAGGTCACGAGTTTAAATTCGCACACCTACATCATTTTGTTCTAATTTCCAAGGGAGAATATAAGAACAAGAGAAAAACGTTGTACCTTTATTTCGCATAGAGATGCTTGAACAATTTTTCAAGAGGACAATATGTGCGTTCGTGGTCGCAAGTTCGAATTCTCCTGCGAGCATAGCTTTCTTCTTTTTACAGAGGGTGAAAATATGAATAATTTTTTTAGCGTTGTTTCATTCTTTCGCAAATAAGAGGAAGCACAATTGGTCATATGCGAAGTTAATGAGTTGTAGTACTTGGGTTCGATTCTCCATATTACTTGGGTTCGAGTCTCCATATTCGCACAAAATGTTTATATCGTAAACATTTCCTTCACAGACGTTTAGCTTGCGAACATTTGCAGAACGAATACTTCGCACGCTTCACAAATGTTTACTTCGCACAGACATTTCACACAGAAGAGAGTTAATGATTATTTCGCACAAATATTTCGGATGAGAGGGTTAGCACAGTTGGGTATGGTACGATAAAATGCTAGAGGGATGCCAAGGGTTCGAGTCTCACTTCTCACACCTCTTTTTGCTGTGCGACATTTATACTTCATGTAATATATTTTTCGTGCGAGGTTGATAACAACATCAAAGCACATGAAAGCTAAGTACCACTTGCTTGAACATTTTACTTTTACAGAAAAAATAAAAGATTTTTTATTTGGTTTACAAAGTGCGATACAATCGTAGAATTACAAATATTTCACAATTACAAAAATCGAAAAAAATCTCGCAGATATCAATTTTTAGAAATTCTCTTGAGTATTTGCTTTGCTTCAAATGATATGGTATTTAACATGGAGAGAAGTAGGGGGCAAAATAAGACCTCACAGACAGGCTAGTAAGACCTTTACAAAGGCTTCATAAGACCTCATTAGGATCATTTCCATGGAAGATATTTATCAAATGAGACGAAACAATTCATTCAAAGGAAATCAAAACAAACAAAAACGATTTGAACTTGCACATAAATGAAATTTTTTGAAAAAATAAATGTTGAATACTAATCTACATTCTTATTTGCATTACATAACAACATGAGGCAGAAAACATGGAGTGATAAATTCGCATGATTAGTTCGCAATAATTCTTATTTGCATGCAAAGACGGATATTTCTTATATTTCGAGGATTAGTACTTCTTATACCTCATCAAGGATACTTCGTAATTCTTATAATTCTTCGAGGATACTTCATACTTCTATACTTCTTCAAGGATACTTCATACTTCGCATACTTCAAGGAATGATACTTCATGTATACTTTTTAAAGATTCAGAAGTTCACAAAAGAATAGATGCAAGTACGTACTTTTCAAGAAAAGTATTCTTTCGCATAGTTCCTTCATCAACAAAGATTAAAGACTACTCCAACATCACGCACCCCGCTCCAACAATTACAACAAAGTGGATTTTTCCTTGAAGATCGCTCTTCAAGCAATATTCAAGAAAAAAGAGGCAAATTGTACGAGTGAAATATCACACATGTTAGTAAGCATGGGAAGTGAAGACTATATAACTTAAACGAAGGAGATCGCACACAACAAGGTTGAGATGACGCACCAGATGATGTCAGCAAAGTCACGAGTAAAGTGTGAAGATCTATGTGAAGCATAGTATGTGCGAGAACGAGTGAGTGTACATGAGCGAGTGTATCGCATAGAGATTCCAAAAATAAATGATCTATTAGCTGTCGTCCACTATGTAAACACCTATATAAAGAGAAAGGTATGAGAGAGAAAGTATAATCAAGAGAGGGAGGACACATTTGTAGAGAGACAAAAACAAAATTTGTATTATTATTATCTCCTTCTTTTTCTTTCACCAATCTAGAGCTCCAAATACTCATTAATGGAGTCTCAATGTAATACTCACGTAACCTCAACAATCATAGTGAAGAACCATGGATGTAGATCACATTGATCGAACCATGTAAAAATCCTTGTGTCTATTTATGTTTCTAGCATTTATATTGATAATTAGGTGATTAAGATGATTAGATCTAGAAATTGAAAATAAGATATCATAAGGAGTGTGTCCTAGGATTTCCTTCAACTACAAAAATAGTGAAAAAAATCCATTGTCAGTGTTTACTTATTATCTTGGCGTTTTTAGGGGCCATCCCAAAGGATTTAGGGGCCATCAATTTATACCCAGCCAAAGACTCTAGTTAAGGGGTACCGTATATGATATTGAAGTTACATAAATGCCCTTCTGGTAAAACTGTATAAAAACCAAATCAAAAACAATTCTACTCATTTCAACTCTTCTTCTTCCAGTTTCATATTATCTTCCGATTGTGGAAGAAAAAAAAAATTTCCTCGTTCAACCGAAACATCGCCGCGAATCGTAAAATCAAAACATCGTCGATTCGATTATAAAACAATGGATAAGAGAAATGAAACCCACATACCTAGAACCAAAAATGTTGCTCGGGGTATCGATCCAAACATTGGAATTTTAGCAAGAAATAAAGAAATTCTTGCTGCAAATGAAGAAGAACGCGAAGAACGCGAAGAACAAGTACCCGGCAATGTAGTCGGTGGTGGCGATTCCGAGACTCAAACACTTCGTCAACTTCAAATGGCCCAAATTAGGTAAGAATCTATCATTTTTGGGGTTTATCTCGCTTTAATTCGTCGAATCGAGAAAAAAAATTTCTAGGGTTTTCGGTTATTTATCCAGATTCGGACGATATGCATGCTCATTTACTTCCGAATGTAGTCGTGTTCTTCATTTTTCAAGAACATCAACAGTATTCGGGAGAAAGATTTGATGATTATCTGCCGAATATTGGTGGCCATATCTTCCTGGACACAAACTGCTAATAATCAGTAGTTTAATGAATTTTTTGGCTACCGAATATATTTAAGTAGACACAAAGTATTCGGAAGAATACTCACTACCGAATGTATATATTGAAAAAATCTCAAAATTTATGATATAGGGAAAATCCCATTTTGGGGCCAATATTTATTCGGAAGATAATATAATGCTTTATACCTCCGATTATGTAGGATAAAATTTTAGACTTTCTGAAATCCAGTTGATGAATATTCGGTTGTAAACGTGTTTAGTTATATTACGATTGCTTTTCATTCGGAAAAAATATGTGTCTTCTTACTTCCGAATTTGTATATTCGGGTTATAGAGGTGCACTTTTTCTTCCGATTGTGTAGGATGAAAAATTTACAGCTTCTGAACTCCAATTGATGTATATTCGTTGCAAATATGTTTAGTTAGCTTCCGATTGTTTTGTATTCGGGAACAATATGTGTCTTCTTACGTCCGAATGTGTACATTCGGGTTATATTTCCATACTTTGTCTTCCGATTGTATAGTTTGTAAATATTGTTCCTTTCTTTGTTGTTTAGACAAAGTCGAGAAGGGAGGAAGAAAGTGACAGCTAGTGCTAGGAGGGAAAGGAGTGCCAAAGATAATTCAGGTGCTCAACAAAGCGAACAAGAACAAAGCAGTCAACAAGGAGTGCAACCAACTGTTGAACAACAAGGCAGTGAACAAGGGGTGCGACCAAGTGTTGAACAAGCCGCTCAACAAAGTGCAGGACCAAGTGTTGAACCAGTTGATCCAGTGGCAAGAGTAGAAGAAGAAGGACAACCAAGTGGTACCCAAAAAGCCAAAAAAGGAAAAGATGTTGTAAGGAAGGATATTGCTAAGAAAGCATCACATCTTGTCCCTCAGCACTTGAAGAAGAAGGGTATTCCAGCAGGCACAATCCTTGGACTACCAGCGGATGGAGGAAAATTGCTATTTGGATACAAAGACTCATGGGCCAGAGAAATATATGAAACCGAGGTAATAAAATTACTATTTTTATTAATGTATTGTCTATGTGTTATATCGTAATACTTGTATTAATAGGATCATCAAGATGCGGTCCGTCTACTCAAACCTACCGCCGCACCAACAAAAATGCTTGCGTGGCCTTTATCCGGTGAATGTGAAAGGTTCAAGACAATTGTTGCCAACTCGGGGTTAGCTAATGCCGCCGAGAATTCATTGTTGGAACATGATCGTGTGGCCATATCGGCGTTCGTGGAGAGAATGTATCCTGAGACCGATACTTTCCATATGCCGTTTGGGGAGATGACGATCACCCCGGATGATTGTGCAGATTCTTAACCTTCCCGACCAAGGCACAGCTGTGAAGTTTAACTACACAAAGCAGTTAAGTTGGGCACAACTTTATTCTCTAACTAACAAGTGCTTAGGTTGGGATGAAGAGACAACAACAGCAGAGTTTAGGAGGCATGCAAGTTACAGAACAAGACAGATCAACATTACAGCTTTGATGAATATGTTCGAGGCACCTTGGAGAAGGAAAAGAATGGAACGTTAACTGATGAGCAAGTGAACCACGCTGCCACCGCATATCTCCTTTGTGTATTGGGATGTGTCATATTCCCCAATACTTCTGGCAACCGGATCGACGCCAACCTTATACAACTTTTGGATCCTCTCCATGAAGTCGGTGACTATTCTTGGGGCACGGCATGCCTAGCATTCTTGATGGAAGAGTTGAGAAAGGCTTCGAGGCTAGGAACCTGCCAAGTTGCCGGGAATGTGGCTCTATTGCAGGTTTTTTCTTTAACTCTATAACTCACTCTATAGTTATTCAGTAGACAATACATATGATGCATATCCATAACTCCAAATGACGCATATTCGGTAGGAAATTATCCATCTCTTTTCCCGAATGTTGGTTATTCGGTGGTTAGTACTTACTTTGTTTTCCGATTATATACAATCGGAAATATTCTTTTGATATTAGAACCGAATATACAGGCCAGAAAAGCTATAGGTTACTGAACTCCAAATGACGCATATTCGGTAGGAATTGATCCATCTTATTTTCCGAATGTTGGTTATTCGGTGGCTAGGTACTTAATTGTTTTCCCGATTATATACAATCGGAAATATTCTTTTGATATTAGAACCGAATATACAGGCCAGAAAAGCTATAGGTTACTGAACTCCAAATGACGCATATTCGGTAGGAAATGATCCATATATATTTTCGAATGTTGGTATTCGGTGGATAGCTACTCAGTTTTGTTTCCGATTATATATAATCGGAAATTATTTGGAAATTACTACCGAATATACACAATCTATTTACTAAAACTTGGTTTCTTATGTATATAGGCATGGATCTATGACCACTTCCCTATCCTGAAGTTGGCCGGAGAGAACCCGGGGTGGTGCAAAGGTACTCCTAGAGGAACAAAGTATATATTTGAAGACAACCGTTCTAGGACAAAGGAGCAGCAGTTGATTCGCATGAGGGAGATTTTGGACCAATTGAAGGCCTCAGACGTATGCTTTGATCCATACAAGGAAGATCGAGTCAGTGGGCATATAAATGTTCGGTCGGACTTGTCCCTTTATTTTGGACCATTGTGGCACCCCACAGGATATGTGATGTATAACCCCTCTAGGGTGATGCGACAACACGGGTATATACAACATCAACCTCTGGAGAAAATGGGGGATTACTACAAATTGGAGTTGGAGTTGTGTTCTTCTAGTGGTGACAATCTCACGATTGTTCACACAGGCCCACCTACTGTTCTTGATAACTGGGATAAGAGGAATGACTTCATTATCGACACTGGTAGACGAACCATCCGAGGTGATGAAAATTCTCCAGACTATATGAGTTGGTATAACAAGGTATCACATCCTTTGGTTATCCGTGAAATCAAATCCAACACTACTGCGGCGGGTTCAAGTTATAATTGTATCATCAAAGACAAACCAGCTGGTTATGATAGACTGGTGCGTGTTCTTATATTTTTGTTCATTTTATATTATTCCTATAAATCTTAGGTAATTACCGTTTGATGTTATGTCATTACGTAAAAAAACAGGTGAATAGGTTCAAGCGTGTTTCCAAAATGTTAACTGCATGCTTGAAGAGCGGAGATCCCATGCCAGCTGAAGATCAAAGAGGCTAGAGATCTAGTTGATAATATGGATAACGAAGATTATGCTGCCCAGTTTGGGGAGAAAGTCACGAAGAGGCATCACCCAAGGTGGCAGTATCAAAGACGGGTAAAAGAACTCGAGCTTCATCGAGCGCTGAAGCTGCTCCAACTGAAGCTGCTCCAACTGAAGGTGCTCAAACTGAAGGTGCTCAAACCCGTGGTCGTGCAGGACTGGGAGGTAGTCACGGTCGTAAAGTAAAGAAGAGCAGATAAATGACAATGATTTTTGTTGTACATTCGGAAATTTGTTTGGGTAACTAAGTTAGACAAGTTCAAATGACAATGATTTGTGTGGTATATTCGGAAGTTTTGGTAACTAATTTAACGTCCGATTATTTCAAAGACAAAATTTGAAAAGTATAAGTTTTTCCAAATTCTGATTTTTGGGCCATCGTACATTCGGAACTTTATAAAAAACCTATCCTCCGAATATCACAAGTTCAAAACAAACCACGCCATGGCTCCAGGTGGTTCCAAGGGCCAATATTGAAGGTTAGACATCCCATATTCGGAAGTTTTGGTAACTAATTTAACGTCCGATTATTTCAAAGACAAAATTTGAAAAGTATAAGTTTTTCCAAATTTTGATTTTTGGGTCATCGTACATTCGGAACTTTATAAAAAACCTATCCTCCGAATATCACAAGTTCAAAACAAACCACGCCATGGCTCCAGGTGGTTCCAAGGGCCAATATTGAAGGTTAGACATCCCATATTCGGAAGTTTTGGCAACTAATTTAACGTCCGATTATTTCAAAGACAAAATTTGAAAAGTATAAGTTTTTCCAAATTCTGATTTTTGGGCCATCGTACATTCGGAACTTTATAAAAAACCTATCCTCCGAATATCACAAGTTCAAAACAAACCACGCCATGGCTCCAGGTGGTTCCAAGGGCCAATATTGAAGGTTAGACATCCCATATTCGGAAGTTTTGGTAACTAATTTAACGTCCGATTATTTCAAAGACAAAATTTGAAAAGTATTAGTTTTTCCAAATTCTGATTTTTGGGCCATCGTACATTCGGAACTTTATAAAAAACCTATCCTCCGAATATCACAAGTTCAAAACAAACCACGCCATGGCTCCGGGTGGTTCCAAGGGCCCATATTGAAGGTTAGACATCCCATATTCGGAAGTTTTGGTAACTAATTTAACGTCCGATTATTTCAAAGAAAAAATTTGAAAAGTATAAGTTTTTCCAAATTCTGATTTTTGGGCCATCGTACATTCGGAACTTTACAAAAACATTATCCTCCGAATATTACAAGTTCAAAAAAAACTGTTTCCTGGAACCAAACAACACCATAATCGGAAAGAAAGTTGACTCATAAAATAACCGAATATTACAATCGGTAGGTTGTTTAACAAAATAATCTACCGATTTCGTATAATCGTCTAGTTTTTATATTAATAATACTCCGATTACATCCATTACATAAAGTTCAAACGGCCTTAACCTTACAATTTCGTCAAAAGCACCTAAATCCATACTCCTAATTGACCATAAAAGTATTAAAACAGATCATAACTTCCAGTGACCATATAAATTGTCCCTCTTGATTTTGTAGCATCCTTCATGTTCAAATCGTTTCCCGTAGAGGTCCATATACCGGCGATCCGCAAGATTTTTCTGAAATAACGAATGAGTAACAAGTTAGTACTAACTTTTGTTAATGTGAATTGGAGTTACAGAGATACTTACTCGTTTTTCATACGTCCAACAAGGAAAAGCGTTCCTAACAAACCGTTCCTCATCTTCAAGTTTGTCAATCTCCTTATCTAGCGCATTCTTTCTCATCTTAATGTCATTGGATGATCTTCGAATTCGATTACCATCTAAGGCCTCAAATACCATTAAGATACGATTCCATATCTGCTCTTCGGATTCCGATTTGTGGAGCTTGTGAACACGATCATGAGTAGTTACCACAACCCACGCTCTATAAATAGCACAATCTTCTTCTTCGGCAAAAGCAATATCCATGTTTTTTGTTATGAAAATTAAAACTGAAGAGAGGAAAGAGTTTGGTGCAATTGGGGTGATAGATATGAGTTTCTTAATATAGGTTTAGGGTCCAACGTCTCTTTTTGTTTTTCCCAAAAACTCCAACGGCTAATTTGACGAAAGTTGAATGTGGAGAAACCAATAATCGGTAGGTATTGGATTTAGCATATCTACCGATTATGGTAGCTTTCAAAATTTGAATTTGCGGCAACTTATAATCAGTAGGTTTTGTAATATATTTAACTCCCGATTAACGCTGAATCCAAAACACGAACCAAGAAATACTGCACCTCGTATAATCGGACGTCTGGCAAATATTTTGGCCTCCGATTGCATTCGGAGGGTAACAATGTTATCATATCCTCCGAATATATAAGGGTAATTTCGCCATTACGAATTACGCGAGATAAGGGCTGACTACATTTTCACTTTGGGTGACCTTTTTTGTTTTATTGTTGGCCCCTAAATCCTTTTGAGTGGCCCCTAAAAACGCCAGGCTTATTATCCGTGGATAAGTTGAGATGATCTATCAATGACCATTAGGCCAAAGACCACAGCGTGGGAAACTTCTGTTTTGTTTGCAATTATGAGTTAGGACATTAGTAATTCATTTTGAGTGAAAATTGTGAGATGCACCAATTTTCAATAATATAAAATGTTGACAGAAAGTTTCCACCTGATTTTACCCGCCAATTTTATTAGTAAAAATAGTTAATAATCTCAGTAAAATGTTGACAGAAAGTTTCCACGTGAGTTTGAAGTTTCAAGAATACAAAGCTGTTGCTCCAACCAACTATTTTTCTACAAACATTTACTAAGAATAATGGAAATTTACCAGCTTGGAACTACTCTTGCTGCTCATTCGCCAAGTATAGCATGACAATGAGTTCTAGTCCTTCGAATTGAGCACTTGCCCTATCCTGAAAATCTAATTTAACGCGATGATTAATCCACATCAGCACGCAAACAACTAGTCAGCGCACCAGTCGGGTTGCTATAATCTAGCTATTTTAGTAATAACAGTTTAGACTTCTGCTTGACTTGACTTTCTTTCTCACTTCTCTCCGTCTTCCCAATAATTTCTCAGTGCTTTGCTAAAAATAAAAAACATTATTTTCCTAGTACTACTACCTGCTTTTTCCTTTATGTTCTATTATTAAATTCTTACTTTAGCTTTGTGACTTTATCATTATCACTCTCTTTCTTCCCATCTCATTCTTCAGATTCTTCCATTTCCACAAAAATCCTGTAAAACAATCTAGTCTCAATCTTTCTTCATTTGTTTCAATATGGGGATGTTATCAACTATCTGTCAAGTATTGGTTGCAGGAATTGCAGCAAGATTTCTTTACAAGAATTGGTTCAGTCCAAAAACTGAAGATTCTGGGTCATCAACAGTTTCATCAGATCATAACTATGGTACTACTATCTCCTCCGCTGCTGTTAGTGTTTCAACTTTGGCTCATGATCTTCTTATCTTTGAGATCACTTCTCAGGTATATCCAATATTCAACAGCTTTAACTTGAATTTCTTGATCCTTACTTATATTTACTAATTGCAATGAAATTTCTTGAATTTTGATCCAAGGTTCCTGAAAAACTTCGTGAGAATGTTGCATCTTCAAAGCAAGTTCAAGCTAATTGGTACTACCATTGCTTTGATCTTACTTGTTTGATTTCAAAAACCCACATTTTTATGAATCTAATTTTCTAACTTTAGTAAATTGGGATGTATCGGTGAAATGAAGCTTGAAATTTGTGTGTGAAGGTACAAGAAACTATTGCAGGCATGGAGAGAAGCAAATCCAACACCCAAAACACCTGGACAAGTATCTAGGCTTGTCATTCTAACCTTGCATCCGCACGGAGTCACCGAAGTAGAGGTACGCGACTCCATTGTGTTAATTTTATTTTATGATTGGTTGGTAGAAATTAGGACACTCTACCAGAGTAATAATTTCAATTGTTGATCATTGGGACACGGTACTAAGAGATTCTTGTTTTTGTCAAAGGGTCTATTGAGATTCTATGGTCTTCCGAGTCTGCTTGAGCCTTGGGTTAGAATTCATGAAGCAGCAACTGTCACTCCTCCATCTCGACCTGAAGGAGTGAAATTCGAATTAAATACTTGTCGGGTGAGATATTCTTCCTTGAAATGATTGCGAAACTACCTCATTTTGTGTTCTCTAGAAATGGTTTCAAATTTGGTTTCACAAGTGGAAATTACTACCAGGTGGATGCTTATGCTGTTGCTGATGGAGACGGCTTAACTGTTTATGTTGATGTCGCGGACCCAACGGAAGCCACCCTGAGTGTGCCTGAGGATGTTCGAGTGGCAGTATCAGAACGATCAAAAGCACGTGCATCCAAAGATAAGCCAAAGGCAAAAGCACTGCATAAGACCATTAACGATGCTGGTTACAGGTTTTCGCTTATCTCAAAATTTGTTTCTTCATTAATAAAAGTCGCCAAAACCCAGTTTGTGGTTTATTACATACAGAGTCGTACTTGGTCCAAACAAAAAGGAAATTCTTGCCAGAAAGTACCGGATTCGGTTGAGGTAAGACGTACACTGCCTGCTTATTTGATATTGATTACATATGAATTTGCAGTTGTTTTTAACACGCTATTTAATAAACAGGGGCATTGATGCACCAGAGAACAAACAGCCCTTTGGAAAAGAGGCGAAGAAAGAACTTACTAAGCTTCTTAAAGGCAATTGTGTGATTGTTCAGGTGTACGGGGAGGACAAATATAATCGACTTGTAGGAGACGTTTATTGCAATGGACAATTTGCACAGGTACCGCACGACTGCCTTATTGCCAGCAGTTCCATATTGTATTACTTACATTCTAAGAAACCCTCTTTCTATAGTCTCATATTCTTTGCATTTTTCCTTTCCTTGGTGCAGGAAGTAATGCTCAAGAAAGGGCTCGCTTGGCATTATGCAGCTTTTGACAAACGCCCTGAACTCAGAAAGGTGAGTTTCAATCCATATTTTGATTTTAGTTGTTCTTATTTCTCGAACTTATTCTTAATTTGTTGCACGTTATTTGACACACATTTATGTTTTGCATTAGTGGGCTAAGGAGGCTAAAGCTGCTGGGATCGGGTTATGGGCAGATTCAGATCCTGAAGAGCCATGGAAATGGAGAAAAAATAACCCCACTCCATATGTATAGGTTAGGTTGTCTGGCTAAGCAACCAAATGGAAAGGAAGTTGCCAATGCTTTCGCCTTTGTATATTAGCAGAAAACCTTGAGGTAAGTGATAGTGTATCTTAGAGACAGTACTTACCATCACAAGTCATCCAAATCTTCTTTCTACTAGCAGTTTAGAGGATTTGCTGTGCATATGTATGTTTTTTTATCTGTTTATTAGTACTGGACTCTTTGAATTTTGATATACAGCTGATCTGTATAATTGTATCGCGTCAGTGATGCATGTATGTCTAAAATGGTTGCAGTAGAGACTAGAGATTCATGTCTTCACCTGAAAATCTAAGCAAACTTATGGTATTTGGGAAAAGGCAGATTTTGAACACCCTCTATATAACGGAAGCCTTCAGAGTTCAGATTAACAGGCGCTTCAAAACCCTCTCTTAAAGTTCTAACATCTGAGAAATACTTACTTAAAACCTCTGTGAAAAATATTTGTCTCGAACAGAAGACATGGGAGCATATGCAAACCGCGTCTACTCAAAGCTTTACTCAGTTCCTTAAAAGTGAAGGTAAAACTTTCGGAAAGGCACGCACGAATATAAACATTTCATTTGAAAAGTAATGTGTGGTCCAATCCAAAAATGATAAAGATTTTCCACCTGCTTTGCCCATCAGCCTGTGTACCAAAATACCTGTTGGTTATCATAAAAGACACCAAAAGTGTACCTTAGACAATACTAAGTTCATTTTATTTTTTCTTTCTTCTTTGCAAATTGCAAGTTGTCTTAGTTAAATACTCATTACGTTCCAATTTACTTGAAGTTGTAGAGTTTTTCACGGATATTAAGAAATATCATAGAGAGTAAAATCTTTCTAGTAATATTCATATTAATTCCTACTTAAAAATTAAATAACCTAGTTTTGTGTTTCTAGAATATAGAAAAAGTTATCAATCCCATAGTAATGTACCTGAGATGTACAAGATTAAAGTAATTGTTTTTGTGTTGACTGACGTGAGAATTAATTCTTTGGTGTGATTCCAAAGCAGAGGTAGATTGGTGAAAATTAGAAAAAAATACTAAAACTATCATCAAATTTAGAACATAAAAAAAAATCCTAAAAAGACAAGTAAAATAGAACGGAGGAAGTATTAGCTAACAGTAGTTGATTGTGAATTAGTCACCGCATTATTTCGATGTTAGCAGAAATAGAGAACAACCGCTGTAAAAATTGATTCTCTATGTATTTTTATTTCATCGGGCTCCCATACTAAACACTAACCTTTTTGATGTAGTAATTATGTCGAAAGAAACTACATCTCAAAATAAAAATAGAAATGGGCATTAAATATGCTCCGGTCTTTTATAAAGGGATTATCAATATTACTTGGGGGTGATACCAATGGACAAATAAATGTTAACAATCCTGACTTTTGGATCCCTGAATTGGTATCACCCCTTAGTATACTAGCAGTCTCTCACTCCGAGCTCCAACAATTACACTAGAAATCCTGAGTCAGCTTAACCTCTCAGAAATATATCCAAACCTTACAGTCATGTCTACTCAAAATTTTACTGAAACAATGAATTAAAAGTTCAAACTTGATTTTAAGTGCAAAAGAGCCCAAAGATAATGGTGTGGTCCAAAAAGAGTTTCCACCTGCTAATATGTCCCATCCATTTTAAAAACAATATTAGGCTGCTAGCAAACAAATTCCTTGGGAAGTAGCGGCTAAACTAAAGACTCAAATACTCTTCTCTTGTTGACTTCTCAGTTGAGTCAATCCTCCTACCTAATTCTCATAATTGTTATCCACGGGTACTAATGGGGTGTACCAATGTGATTAGGGGTGTACTAAATCCAAATCAAACAAAACAACTTTCACCATTGGATTGGGCTACTCCTATCAGATAAGTTCCACCGATTAGCAACTTATGAATTATCCTTTTAACTTGCTTTTGTATTATTTTGGGAGTACTACTTAGTGTTCTTCTTACCCACTTTCCCTTTGCATTTTGTTTTTTCAAACTTCGTTTCATTTTCACATAACCTTGTAACTCTGCTTAATCCATCTTAATTCAGTTTCAAGTTTTCAATATGGGAATTCTCTCAAGTCTTCGCAAGGGAGTTGGAAACGCTCTTGTTAGGATCATATATGGGAATTGTTTCAAGCCAACAACGTCTGATGATGATGATCAAGATTATTCTAACATATCATCACCAGATCACCATGTCTCCCAACCTCCTACAAATGGTGTTCTATCTCTGGCTTCTGATCTTTTTCACTTTGACAATACTTGTGAGGTAAAACCTCTCCAACACCTTCATTTTAACCTGGCTCTTCCATTTTATTGTATTAACATGAAATTTCTTGATATTTTTTTTAAGGTTCCTGAATTACTTAGTGAGCATGTTGCATCATCAAAGAAAGCCCAAGTTAAATGGTACAATTCTTTGATCCTAGCTACTTTGATTGATCTAAAAATATTCATATTGAGCTTGATTGGATAAAAATGTTTTAATCAATGTAGTTTGAAATTCGTGTCTGGAAAATGTTGAAGGTACAAAAAAATATTGAAAGCATGGAAAGGTGCAAAACCACCACCAAAAACACCTGAGCAAGCATCTAGGCTTGTCATGCAGACCTTACACCAACACCAAAAGGCCGATGTCGAGGTACATATGTAAATTACTGGACATGCATATCTAAAATTTGTACTTTCTACTAACTGCTAGGAATTAGGATGCCAATGAGTTTCGAAATGATGTCTTGTGGGTGTCAACACCTAATGACTTTACTGATCTATTAGAACGTCATGTCAAATTCAGTTTGATTTTTTGTTTGTTGTTGTAATACTGAGAAAATAGACTAAGGGGTTTTTGTTTTTGTCAAAGGGTCTATTGAAATTCTATGGTCTTCCAGTTCTGCATGAGCATGAAATTGACATTCCTGCAGAAGAAGACTTTCCTCCTCCTCGGCCTGAAGGAGTGAAATTCGAATTACTCACATTTCCGGTGAGATAATGCTGCTGTCTAAAATGATTGCAAAACTAGCTCATTTTCTATTTTAATTGAAACAATTTCAAGTTTGCTTTCATAATTGGAAATTACTACTAGGTGGATGCACAATCTGTTCCTGATGGGGACGGCTTAACCGTTTATGTTGACGTCGCGGACCCCAGGGAAGCCACCATCAGTGTGCCTGAGGATGTACAAGCGGCAGTATCAGAACGATCAAAAGCACGTGCATCCAAAGATTATACGAAGGCAGATGCGCTGCATAAGACCATTGTAGATGCTGGTTACAGGTTCTTGCTTATCCCTAATTTATTTCTTCAACAATAAAAGTTGCTGAAACCAATTTTGTTGATACTTTATATGCAGAATCCTAAAAGGTTCAAACAATGAGGAAGTTCTTGCCAGAAAGTATCGGATTCGATTGAGGTAGAACCGAGTCTTATTCGAGTTTGGTTATTCGAAGTCGAATTAGTTTTAATCATAATCTTGAATAAACAGGGGCATCGATGCACCAGAGAACAAACAGCCATCTGGAAAGGAGGCGAAGAAAGAACTTATTAAGCTGGTTCAAGGAAATTGTGTGATTATTCATGTTTATGGGGAGGATAAATATAATCGACTCGTAGGAGATGTTTATTGCAATGGGAAATTTGTGCAGGTACAACTGCCTTACTGCCAGCAGTTCCATTAGATTAGTTACATTCTAAGAAATCCCGTTTCTATAGTCTCATATTGTTTCATTTTCTTTGCATCTTTCCTTTCCTTGGGTGCAGGAAGTAATGCTCAAGAAAGGGCTTGCTTGGCATTATGCAGCGTTTGACAAGCGTCCTGAACTCAAAAAGGTGAGTTACAAGATATACTTGATTTTAGCTGTTCTTATTTCTCAAACTTAATCTTAATTGCACATTATTTGACACACATGTTTTGCATTAGTGGGCTAAGGAGGCTAAAGCTGCTGGGATTGGATTATGGGCATCTTCAGATCCTGAAAAGCCATGGGAATGGAGAAAAAACAACAGCCGCGATGGAAACTAGACAAACAGAATTTAGGATTTGGTGTATGTGTCTGTTTTTCTATTCAGTTGTTTACTACTGGAGTTACAGGACGTTAATAGAGCTGTTGTGATCACTTGTATTTTTGCATTATTTGGTTATTGCTGCAACTTTGCGCAGTGAATGTTTACCAAGTATTGCTTAGTATCGCAGTGTCCTTACACTTTTGTATCTTAGATCATCAACCATCTGTTTACAGCATTTAACAAACAATTGCTCTTTCTTTGTAAATTGTAACTCTAGATTTGTAAATGGCACACGCACACGCAAAAGAGAACAGCATAATATTGCAGGTTAGATTAAGATGAGTCTGTATGGGTAGGATCGTCAATGTGAATTGGGTTAACTATCAAAGACAAGACATGCTTTATGCTCTTCGAATGCTCTGCCCCAAGTGCATCTGCATATTGATACATGAACAAAGATGTTCTTGTTAAATTTAGAACCAAGTTAACGAATGAACGATCAAAAGGAGATGAATCAAACAGGAGTCGGTTCATATCTTTCCATGTTTCCATGACTAGGCCTTTTATGTGTTCGCGGGCATCCTTTCAGGAGACATTTGTTTCTTGCATATAACAGTATACGGAGGATGCAACTTCACCTCTTTTTAGCTCTGCCTATATTCATGATTGAGTAAAAACGACTCCAGTCAGTTATCAGTTATGGATTGGTAATAACATATCAATTGTTGGTTTTGTATACTGTCTTAAATTTTTTACCATTGAGGTTGCAAGATCATTCGAAAGTTGGCATACCAGACATGCAGAATAGGGAAGTGGATGATTATTCTTGAAGGGATCTAATACACCGTCATTGATATTTTAATTACTAGCAACAAATGCAATCTCTGTTGTGATACCAACTCCACATTAGCCTATGCAGTTTCCTTATTTAGAACTAATATAATTAGTCTGTTTATTTCCTTGTTTAGATAGTTGTTCAAGAGCTATTAAAACTCTAGTTCTTTACTTCTTCTGCACGGCTTTGAAGCTATAAATAGCCTGGCCAACAATTACTTTGATTATCAGTTAATAAAAACAAACTCTTTTCTTAATCTTTCTCTCTTAACTTCTTCGTAGAGGTGGCTAATCCCCAACTCAAAGGGTTCTATCCTGGTTTCTTAAGTATTTGGTCTGATTTTCATCGTGTTTGGTGTTGTACCATAACACCTGGATCAGAGCAGGTTTTGATCAGTCCCTAAATTTTACCAATTTTTTTTAGAGATGTCTTCTACAAAAAATTTAAAACTCGTTCAAGATAGCATTGTTAATGTTAGTCAGAAACTTGACACTCTTGTCACCACCATTAACAACAACCATACTCATGATGAAGAAGCTCGTGACAGAAAGAAAGCTGAAGATAAACAACTTCGTAAAGAAGACCGTGCTGTTAGGAAACTAGATTTATCTGTACATACAACGGAGCTGTCTAATACTCTTACAACAACCCTCACAGCAGCCTTAACCACAACTTTGGGAACCACATTACGTGCGGTGTTTCGAGAATTTATTCCCCAGCTTAATGGTGCATCTCCTCCACCACCTCCACCTCCTACTGGTGGTAATGAAACTAATATCCGAGCTAGCTCAATCAGTCTGAAGTTCCCAACTTTTGATGGTGATGATCCGGATGGTTGGATTTTTTCTGCAGACCAGTATTTTAGTTTGCATGTTGTTGATGATAATATGAAACTTGCCATTGCTTCTGCACATCTTAAGGGTGATTCCAATGGTTGGTATCGTTGTAAAAGGACAACAATTGTTGTGACTACTTGGCCAGAGTTTTGTTCTCTTGTTCGTGCTAGTTTTTCGCCTGCGAAATTTGTTTATGCTAGAATGGAAATCAGTACAATTAAACAGAAAGGTACGGTTCGTGAGCACATTCCTTAGTTTGAACGACTGTTGAATTTTGTCATAGATTTACCTAACGATCACTTGATCAATTGTTTTATCCATTCACTAAAACTGGATATTGGTTCTATGGTTAAACTACTTGAACCTCCAACTTTAACTGCGGCTTTCACAAAGACAATTAATCAGGAATTTGTTTTGTTAGCCACCAGTTCTATCCCCAAGCCTTTTCGTCCTCCACAGCTCAGGTCTACAACAGCTGCTGCTACTACTCCTTTTAGAAAACCTAACCTACCACCTAGAGATAAGAGACTTTCATGGGAAGAACAAAAAGAAAAACGAGAAAAAGGATTGCTTTTTAATTGTGATCAATTATTTACACCTGGGAATTTGTGCTTGAATCCAAGATTGTTGATATTGGATGGATCTCCAGATACAGATGAGTCTTTTGTTGAGTAAGTTGATGAAGAACTTGTCAAAGAACAACCCACAGTTTTTGCAGAAACATCGGAGTCAACACTTTCTTTTCATTCACTAATGGGTTCTCATTCTCCTAGAACAATTCGCATCTCAGGTTTCACAAAGGGACAAGCATTAACAGTCCTTCTTGATTCGGGTTCTACTCATAATTTCCTTCATCCAAGAAAAGCTAAGCAATGTGGCTACCCAATTTTCTCTAGAGATGCTGCTTTACGTGTGACAATTGGTGATGGTGGTCAGATAAGTACTCAGGGTTTTTGCTCTAATATTCCACTTAAATTCCAGAACTATGAGTTTACTTCTGATTTTCATCTTTTACCTATTAGTGGCTATGATGCTGTGCTAGCCATTCAATGGTTACACGCAGTAGGTGCAATTTCTTTGGATTTTACAGCTTTGACTATGAAATTCCGCATTAATGATTCTGAAATTATTTTGGTGGGCAATGATTCTCCCAAGGTAATGACGCTAGATAGTTCTCCTATGCAGCTCTTATTGGATAGAGAGAAGTATGGAATTTTGTTCCAATTATGTGCATTAAATGATGCTACACCTACTACTGCTTCAGTCTTGGCACCTGAAATCCAACAATTAATATCTACTTATTCATATATTTTTGAGACTCTTATTTCACTACCTCCTTCAAGACAGCATGACCATCATATTCCCTTGTTACCTGATTCTTCTCCTGTCAATGTTCGTCCTTATCGTTATCCACATTTTCAGAAGAATAAAATTGAGAAGATAATTTTATAATTACAACAAGCAGGCCTTATTAGAGTTCAAGTCCTTTTTCTTCTCCAATTTTGATGGTTAGAAAGAAAGATGGAACTTGACGTACATGTGTAGATTATCGTGTACTAAATAAGATAACCGGTAAAGATCGTTTTCCAATTCCTATGGTCGACGAACTCCTGGATGAACTACATGATGCTTGTATATTCACAAAGTTAGATTTACGTTCTGGTTATTATCAAATCAGACTATTTGGCCCTGATATTCACAAGACTGCTTTTCGTACACATGATGTGCATTACGAGTTTCTTGTCATGCCATTTGGTATTTCAAATGCACCAGCCACTTTCCAAAGCTTGATGAATCACATATTCACACCTTATTTACGCAGTTTTGTGCTTGTGTTTTTTGATCATATACTGACCTATAGCAAGAGTTTTTTTGAACATGTTGAACATCTGAAAATAGTTTTTGAGATTTTACGCTCTTATAAGGTGTTTCTGAAGGAAACTAAGTGTACATTTGCTCAGCCTTCTCTGGGTTATTTAGGCCATGTTATTTCATCTGAAGGTGTCTCAGTGGAAGATGATAAAATCAAGAGCATTCTTTCTTGGTCTATTCCTAGTACACTTAAAGAGCTTAGAGCATTTTTGGGTCTTGATGGATATTATTGTAAGTTTTTTAAGAACTTTGGCATGATTAGTCATCCTTTAACTCAGCTGTTTAAGAAAGATGCTTTTATCTGGACTGATGCTGCAACTTCTTCATTCAAACAACTTCAGCATGCTCTCACTACTACCCCTGTATTAATATTGCTAGGTTAAGCAAAGACTTTTATCTTGAGTGTGATGCTTCTGCTGGGGGTTTAGGCGCTGTGTTAATGCAATCTTAGAGACCTATTGCTTATTACAACAAACCGTTATCTGATAAGAACTTGAATCTTTCCATCTATGATAAAGAGATGCTTTCAATTGTGTCTGCTGTTCAGAAATGGTGACCATACTTATTGGGACGATACTTCAAGATATACACAGATCATAGGAGCTTGAAATATTTTTTGGATCAAAAATTATCATCCATGGAACAACAAAAATGGCTCTCCAAGTTATATGACTATCAAATTATTTTTCGCAAAGGCAAGGAGAATATTGCTGCAGATGCTTTATCTCGTCTGTGAGGTCCTCAACTAGCTTTACTCTCCATACCTATCTTTTTTGGTGTACATGATATTGTAGCTGAGTGTCATCAAGATGAAGAGTATGCATCACTTATTGCTGGTTTGAGTGCTAACCCTGAATTTAAACGTAATTACACTTACGCAGATGGCATTCTAATATATAAGCAGCGTATTGTGGTTGTTTCTTCTTCTTCATGGTGTTCCAAATTGCTTACGGAATTTCATGCAACTCCACTGGGGGCTCATTCAGGTTATCTAAGAACTCTCAAGAGACTTCAACAAAATTTTTATTTGAAAGGCATGAAAAATTCCCTTAAAGAGTTCATTGATCATTGTGACATCTGCCAACGCAACAAATCTAAATCAGTGTCTCCTCCTGGATTATTAAACCCTTTTCCAATACCTGTTGATGTTTGGCTTGATATTTCAATGGATTTCATTGACGGGTTTCCGTTATCTGAAAGAAAAAGTTCAGTTTTGGTTGTGGTTGATCGTCTCTCCAAGTATGCTCATTTTATTGCTTTATCTCATCCATATTCTGCCAGCACAGAAGTATTGTCAGTGATCGAGATGTGATATTCATGAGTAACTTTTGGAAATATTATTTTTCTTTACAAGGTGCACAATTATGTCACAATTCAGCTTATCACCCATAATCAGATGGTCAAACTGAAGTTACTAATCGAACTTTGGAATGCTACTTACGCTGTTTTGCTGGTATGAAACCAAAAGATTAGTTTAAATTGTTGTCGTGGACTAAATGGTGATATAATACAATCTTTCATACTGCTATTCAAATGACTCCTTATGAAGCTTTATATAGTCGATCTCCACCAACGATTTTATCATATTTACCAGGCTCTACACCGGTGCATGATGTTGATCTCAATTTTCATGCATGAGATCACACTCTTAAACTCTTAAAATCACACTTGCTTGAAGAACAGACTTGGGTGAAGAAATATGCTGACTCTCATCGCACAAAAAGATCTTTTCAGATTAATGATTGGGTTTATTTGCGACTACAACCATACGGCAAACTACTGTGGCTAGCACATCTTTTTCGAAGCTCTCTCCTCGATTTTATGGTCCCTTTAGAGTTTTGGAGAAAATTGGAAGTGTGGTTTATAAACTTGAGCTTCATGCAACAAGTCGTATTCATCATGTTTTCCACGTTTTTCAACTAAAAAGGAACTTAGGAATGACTATTATGTAGTTGCTATTTTACCAGATATCATTGACTATGAAAAATGGGAACCATCTCCATTTTTACATCATAGAACGTACAAGAAAGGTAATAATGCCGGTACACAGTGGTTAGTGCATTGGAACATCATCCTGAAGATGAAGCCACTTGGGAGGATGCTGACGAGTTCATTGCAAGGTTTCCAGATTTTAAGACTTAGAGTACAAGTCTGTTTACCAGGGGGTGGGATGTTGTGATACCAACTCCACATTAGCCTATCCAGTTTCCTTATTTAGAACTACTATAATTAGTCTGTTTATTTCCTTGTTTAGATAGTTGTTTAAGAGTTATTAAAACTCCAGTTGTTTACTTCTTCTGTACGGCTTTGAAGCTATAAATATCCTGGCCAACGATTATTTTGATTATCAGTTAATAAAAAAAAACTCTTTTCTTAATCTTTCTCTCTTAACTTCTTCATAGAGGTGGCTAACTCCGAACTCAAAGGGTTTTATCCTGATTTCTTAAGTATTTGGTCTGATTTTCATTATGTTTGGTGTTGGACCATAACAGAGACACATATCCAACAGATGAAACTGAGCCATTGTGCTGATATTCCACAAAAGTTGGCATGTATCCCTTTTGGCACCATTTCGTTTCTGTTGACATTGCCTTTACCGAATTGGCCAACTAAAAGAATGAATAAACCTAATTATTCTCAAATTCAAAGCAAGTGCAATAAAAGGTAAACCAACAATCAATATACACATGTACCGATTCAGTTAAGTGCGGTAAGATGTGAAATTGTTGTTCTCTAAGTATCTCGAAAGCCATTTCATTGACAGTGTTGTAGAGGGCTAAGAAACATATCTTCATGTAATATGACAGTTTATCTACGGCTATGCAATCCCACCTTTAAATTAAAATTTGTAATTTAGAATCACAGGAGTTTTCACTAAATTACTTGAAAATTGAGTAATACGGTTATACCTTTCTATAGCATATGTGAATAATTCAAGTTAATCTAATGATCCATAAACATCATAGATGTCATCGATTACTAGAGCAAAGCTTAGGATTTTGGTGAGCCATTCTATATAACGTGCATATTTTGGCTCCCAACAAAACCCAACATTTGACAAGAAGCACTCAACAATTCGGTCTCTAGTGAAATTCAATTTCTTTGTAACCCCCAAATTGTTCCACCACCTGAACAAAAATGACATGCATAATAATAGCGCATGTAGTATGTTAAAACAATGCAAATAATGGACCACATGCACTAAAATTGTATGCAGTAGACATGCACCTTGATATCTTATGGAGTTCCATCTTGTGTTGGTCCTAAACCATGTTAAAATTCAATTTAGCCAATTCAAAGAGAAGAGGATTCATATCTTTTTGAGACTCATATGCCTCAATGAATAACCTGGCTTCTGATCTTTGAACCCTCCAGTGAATTGGTTTCTCTAAGGGGCGACGAACTTGTTTAGATAGGTCGAGTTTCATACACTTTATTTTCTTGATAAAATCTCATAACTCATAACATTAGATAATTTGATAACGTTGTCCAAAATCTAAAATTTTGAACAATGTTGAACATCATTGTTCCATCTCATCAATCTAAAATTTGAATAATGTAGCTCAACATTATTAAATATCACTGAAGAATTCAATGATTAGGCGTACACTTTTCACCTTCACCTGATAGTTTCATGTACTTATTTTGTACAAATAAGTTCTTTTTGGATAATTTTAATTTTACAATTCAGTAGAGAGGGTCATTTTTGGAATCGACATATATATGTGATTCTAAACATGCATATTCTGTAGAGCTAGATGAATTTGTCTTGAAATGTAATGATAAAAACAAAAATATTCGCTAGACTTATTGTTGCTGGACGTGAATAGCTTCCAACCTAAGTTGGTTCTAATATAGCTCCAGTAACTAATATAAATTTTCAGATGCAAGGAAATAGTAGATAGAGAATACTAGTGATTGAAAGAAATTCAGTCATTAAAAAAATTGTTGTTACACGTAAATAGCTTCCAATGTGTTTATGTAGTTGCACCAAAATAAGTTGTAATATAGCTCCATCGATTAGTATAGATTTTCAGTTGCAAGGAATTTGTAGATAGAGAACACTATCGACTAAAAGAAAATTAGTCGCTACATTTGTTGTGGCTGAACAGAGATAGCTTCTAGAGTTTTCAAGTAGTCGCTTCAGGTCAGTTGTATGATAAGTCTAGCGGCTAACATAGATTTTTAGTTGTAAGAAGATAGTGTATAATATTTTGTAGTGACTATTATTTTTCCAGAAGCAAGCATGAATAGCTACCGGAAACCAACAACTAATTTTTTAGATAGTCGATAAAATTTAGTCGCAAGAGACGCTTTTTCTTTTAGTTAGATGTCTCCCCCTCCCCAAAGCACATACGCCTCTTCAAATAAGCTCAGCATTCCCTTAATATCGTTGGTAATTGATTCCTTGAACCCACCTATTGCGTGTCTGAATTCATCATAAATATCTGCCGCTCACAAGATAAATTTATCATTAGCTAAAAGAATTGGCAAACCGAACTTCTAGAATAATTGAACAGAACAAATTGGCGGGGGTTTAGTTTTGTGGCTGATATGTCATGTTAAATTACTTTGAGATTCATGAAAACCATACTGCCTAAGAAGCCTAAACCTGAGAGAAGTTGTATATAAGTGATCTTTCGTTTTCTAGGCATCATCATGGCACCTGTTCTCTAGTATTTTGTGGATGTCTTCCTCAAAAATGTAACTCGTTCCGAGACTTTGAATGACATCGATCAGCTCAAGCTTTGCCAGTGGTTTTTCGGCCTCCTTAAGCGTAACCCTCACTAAGTTCACTTGTTTTTCTTTCTCCATCAGTAATTCCGCATCTGTTTTGCACTGTATATACATAAACACAGAAACAAACAAGTAATTAGCATACATACTCATAAATAGATGTTGACATATATAAATGAACTCAATGATCACCGAGTAGTTATTCTTAGGTGACTCAACAAAATGCTTATAATCCCAAATTGTAGGTTGGTACTGAAAGTGTTCGGAAGCTTCTAATTGTGCAAGGTGTTTAGTACTAATTGGCAACAGGGTCGAGGATGGGGTGAAGGTAGAAGGAGGAGGTGAAGAAGAAGAAGAAGTCGGGAGTGGAAAGTTAATAGTATAAGACATTATTACAGTGATCTTATTAGTTGGTGCTGATTTTTAATGCAAGTTATCTCCTATTAAGAAGATTGATATATGTACTTGCTAATCGAGTCATTTTGCATTTTATTAATGTTACATGTGCACCCTATCCAGGCATGCTTTTATTTTATCTTAGAAACGCTTAGTGTTCATTTTTAAAACACAAAATTGGTTAAAAAGACCAAAATCAATAATTCTTGGGTGAAAAAGACATGTAAAATTTGATACTGTTTAAATGGACGTGAATGTAAAAATAGTCGGGATGTAAACAGTTTCATTCTACCCATTTTCAAATACTTTTTCTTATTTTTAATTTACATCAGGATGCATCCAGTTTCAGCCTCGCTTATTTTAAAGTTTAAGTCAGGATGAATCCAGTTTCATTCTTGCTATTTTTTTTGGTGTCCATTTCACCCATACTAATTTTTACTCGTCCATTAGAACCATGTTTTAAAAATATTTGGACAAATGATCCATTTTCCGTTTTTAAAATTGAACTCTAAGGCCAAGCACTATAGGAGGGGTTATCCCTTTCCTATCCCTTAAATGTGGTGAAGGGATATAGGTCAAAAGGCAACCTCACTAGAGTATGCTTTTATCCCTTTCCTACGTTGTCGTGTAAATAGTACCAAACGGAAACTCTATCTTTTTTTTCCCCAATTTTTTAGGTAAAAAAGATAACTTAGAGTAAAAAAAAGGAGATATAATAGGTAAAGAAAAAAATTGGTAAAAAAAAAAGTGTGATAAAGAAAAGTTTTAGGGTAAAACTTGGAAAATCAGAAACGCATATATACTTAGTTTCCGTGTAAAAAGTCACGGATACTGAGTATCCGTTTCATTTGAAAAAAGGAAACTGAATATCCGTAAAGTACAATTTTACACGGAAACTAACTTTCCTTGCAGTTTCCCTTCCCTACTGCCTGAATCAGATCTGATTAACTTTGGGTACTAGGGAAGAGATATACTTATTTATGGAGGGATATGAGAGATCATAGTAATTGCAAATTGGGATTTTTCCCTACATTTAAGGGATAGGAAAGGGAAAAGAGTAACCATGCTTGGCCTAAGCAATACTATTGAGATGTAGCCAGTTTGCTGAGATCAGAGGTTTCGTTCCAAAATTTGTTGAAATCTTATACTACGCTTTACTTGTGTTTCTAAAATAAAACAGAACAAACAAGCCTTCGAAAAATAGTTGTAGGTTGAGGGTTGAGAACGCCACGTATGAACCCACACGTAAAAAAAATTAAAAATACACCCTTTAGAATTTAGGATTTAGAATTCAGGGTTCAGTTGGTGATGGTGGCGGCAGGGGTGGTTTCACTGGTGTTTTAGATGGTGGTTTTGATGGTGGTGATGGCTACCACAATGATGATTTTGGTGGTGATGACGATGGAGGTGGTTGTTGTTGGTGGTTCAGGCGATGGCGTTCAACTAGTGGTCACGCTGGCAACGAAGGTGATGGTTCTGGTGGTAGTGGTGGTGCTTCAGGGTGTGGAGGCGGTAGTTCTGATGTGTTGGTGGTGGTGGAAATATTAAATACATAAACCCCGAATAATAAATCCTGAAACCCTGAATTTTGGAGAACATATTTTTCTCTTTTTGCGCATGTAGGCTCAAACATGTGATTTAACGGGGTTGGATGGAATTATCAACGAAACAAGGAACTTTTTCAATGTATTAAAATATTACAGCATTTCCTCAAGATTGCACTCCATTTTAGGACATCTTTCCAATTTGCACATGGTTATATTCGCTGCGCAAATGGATTGTTCACATTCTAGCTAGTCGTCCTATGGCAACATTTGATCGGCTCTGTTTTGTCTTGGAAATTAACTAGCTTTGATAAACAAGCCATTATTCTTAGCAAGTCCCATGTAATTGTTCCCACAACGAATTTAATTTGGACACTGACACACTATGTTATTAGGCGAAAAAGGCAAATACGGATTTTAGGCCGCCGAGTATGAAATACGAATGTAAGGCCACGACAAGGCTGTTCGAAAAACATGCGTGCAAGGCCACGACAAGTCTTTACGAAAAACATGCATTCAAGCTTCTCATCCACGGAAGCACCGATAAAAAAATGACACGACACGAAAATAAGGATCGACAAAATTCAAAATCATGAAGACATGGACATGTTTATATCAATTCTTCTTAATGTAAAGGAGAATGATTTGGCTGATGTGTCATTCATACATTAATTATCATATTTTCTTCAATGATAGAGTGCAATGTGGCCTATAAGAATCTGATGAAGTTGTCCGCCTTTTGCAACTACAATCACATTAAGGAACTGTTTGCCAAAAGACACTAATGAAAGAACACATTGAAATCTAAATGCAACGATTCAAACTCTATAAAATTAGTTATGCACCGATAATCTTCCCAACGATTCAATCACGTTGTCGTTCTCATCAGGGTGACAAGGTGGGAGCCGGGAGGCAAAATGTGCATTCTTTTAGTCGAACATAAATGTTTGATGAAATTCATTTAATTTTCTTAAAATATTCATCAGGCTGACATGTCGGGAGCCTGGGAGGTAAAATGTGCATTCGGTTAATCCATAGTTTCTGCTGATCGCTAAAACCGAGAGCGTGCTTATTGCTTCCAGTAGAGTTGCTTCGGTCTTCAAGGGGTGAGTTTGCCAAACTGATAGAAGAAGAAATCATCTGAAATAAACTTAAAAGTTTTTGTTATTTTTGGATTGATAATCAATTTAAGTATTCTCTGAGTGTTTGTTATTTTTTGCTCAAATTTTGATATATATCCAAACAAGAAACCATGATTCATTTTTAAGTTCATCTACTTTCAATCTCAAATGAAACATGATGTTTGATCTCTCAGGTTCGAGAAATTCTCTTTTCGCTTGCAAAATGGTTGGTAAATTTTTTACACGACATTGATCTTCTGAATATGGGTTGCTTTATTTGGGAGGGGAATGAAAAATGATTCCAGATAGATTACACTAATGAGGAATCACTCGAAAAGGTATAAAGCATTTCAACAAGTATGGAATTGGTTGAAATATTTGTCTACCAACTTATTTTCGCTTAGGTTTGTTTTTTTACGTCTTGGGGTTATTTTTATCTTCTCCCTTAAAACAGCATGTCGAAACATTAAGGTACGCCCATCTTTGTTATTTATTTCTATAGATTTATTATTAACTTACTTAGGGAGAAATGTGTATTGCGTTATGATTTGTGTCGCATACCAAAAAATTTCACGTCTGTAAGTCTGTTATAGAAACATAGAACTGATATTGGTGATTCATGAAGTTCTCCGAAGCCGCTTCAATCTTTACTCTAAGATGTAACTTAGAGCAGGTACGTATGTTTGATGGTACATACTACATACGATTCGCTTCTTTGTGAACCCATCATAGGTCAGTTTCTGCACATCCAGACATTATCTTTTCCTCATTAATCCTTTTTGAAGAGGATTGCCTGTTCAGAGGTGAAACACTATCCCTGGTGACTCTGTCAGGCATCTAATTCCTTTTTCTAGACCATGTTTTGATCATCACCAGCCAACCCAAGGCGTTGAAGAAGTAATGCACGTTTTCCTAGAAGCATGCATACCAGAAGAATATTTGAACACACAGAACCAGTCAATAGAATGAATGGTGGATGTTGAGGATGGTGAAAGGCGACGTACTTAATCTTAAGCCCATGCCCGTGGATATTAGTTTGTACGCTCAAACTATTTATGACAACAATATAAAGGCTACTCCAAATTGAACGAGTTGGAAGTCCAGAATTGTACTACGTCTTGCGTGTTTATAAATAGTTTAGAGTCTGTTGGGCCATTAAGATTCAAGTTGATAACGTTTTGTTGCCATAAATTTCATGTCTCATGTATATTGGTTGGTAGTGATTTCAACTTTTGATTTGTTTTAGGTTAACTTTTGATTTGTTTTAGGTTCTGAATTTAGGGTTTACGGTATCATTGATACATGATAACGATAAGATGGACGAAAATATAGGAAAACCACACGCAGAAGATAGATGCGCTGATTCAGATGATGAAGAAGATATTTTCCTTCATGTAGCAATGTCCACAATATAAACAACATCTTCAAGGGCTTCCTTTATTTCCCTTCATATATATAACTTGGGTTCGAAGATCCAAACCAAAGAATTTTTAACTTGACATTCTGATGAGGAAAAGAAAGAAGTGGCGCGAATACTTTTTCATTTTACGACTCAAAATAGTCTACTTTAATTTTTATGTTTTGAGAATATTTTCTGCTACCTATTAAGTATGTTGTTGTGAATATGTTTAGAATTAATAATATTTTTGGTTTCAGTTCTTTCCCATGTTGGTGGGTATAGTTTTCAAGTTCCTCGTGTGATTTTGAAGTCGTTCCGCGATGAGTCTATTGAGTTCACATTTATGAAAAGTCCATTGAGTTTATAGTTCAAATTAATATGATTGAAATTGTTTACTGTAATATTGTGTTTAGGTAAGTTCAAACTTAACAATAATTCTAATGGGCGGATAATGTCGATGTATACATGGCTGACTATGAATGTTAACAGAAAAATGCAGGTGTTCATGAACTGTAATTGTTACTCTACAACAAGGGAAAAAATGTTGTATTTTTTGATTCGAAATTGACACAATAGAAACATTCTGATTTCTTTTTTTTTTTTGCTTTTGGCATTGTATTGTTATAGTGCACGGGAAAATGGCATGGCGTTTTATTTTTTTAGTGCCGGATATTGGCATGGTGTTGTTAGAGTCATGAACATTGCTGTATTAATAACAATAGCCCGTGCATCTGCACGGGCATGAAAGGACTTGTATATATATATTAATTAAATAATTTTTATATATTAAGATCACAGTATTACTATGTTATAGTATATTCAAATACATTAATGATGTAAATATATTTTTATACTGTTAGGGTAACCCACCTATAGATAAATTAATTATTATACTAAATTTTCTAACACACTAGATTTCCCAACTAATAAAATGGAATATAGAATCCTACACTGTATCGTGCTTGTTCTGGTACGTGTCAGTGATCCAAAGCTCTTATCACTTATTTCTCCCATGTTATTGTTTAAACACTTAATTGAACTTTGAATATGTCGAAATAATAACTATTCCCAAAATAATTCAAATATGAATGTAGTTATAGATAGTCTAAAAATCCCGGCTAAATTGGGGCCTATTGTGATTAATTTGGGTCTACCACTAAAAAACAAAAAGGGTCATTAAGAAGTAATTTCTAGAAGCTCCTTTATCCTCCTATTTATGTTAATGGCTAGTATGCCCTTATTTAGTAGTGATGATTAACTAAGTTAGTATTAGTGAAATTAATTAGTGTTTGAGTTTGATTATAGTGTTAGGATTAGAGTAGAAATTCATTTCCTCTTTTATGGTTTGGAGGGAAAGAAGAAGTAGAGGGAAAAAAGAAAAAACTAGGGCTTGTGATTTTCTTAGTAAAAATGAAACTTTATAGTGATTATGAAGACTCTAGTAGTGATGAAGAAGTGAGTGCATCTGATAGTCTTGATTTCGATCCTACCGAATTGGATAATTTGTTGAATGAAGAAGAGAACATCAACTAAAGAATGCTTGAGGATATTATTCAAGCACAAGAACAATATCGTCAGGAAGAAGAAGGTGATAATGCTTCTAATAAACAGGTATCGGTTGTAACGATCTACAAACATGTATTTGCACGTCTCGATTATTTTCTTTCCAGAATCGGTTTATTCGATATCACCAAATAAACCGATTCTCGGTAAAATCCCCAAATTGGGTATCATACTCGGTTGTTGTTCATCACCATATAATCTGATTGTAGTAAATTTTTGGCCCGATGAGTATGTGACCAAAGTCGGTTTATGTTAGTGATGTGCATATGTCGATTCCTTCACTTGGATTTTGCAGTAAAATTCACGAAGTTCACAATCAGTTTATTTAGTATATATGTAATCCGATTGTGAAGAAGAAATGTCTCGGGAAAAAATAAGACGAAAATCGGATTACATGTTATGCAACGGAACCGATTGTGAAACTTGGAAATTTTTCTCTAAAATCATCAAGTCCTTAACCGGACTTTATAATTGCTCGTATAATCCGATTCCTGTCAATCGGTTGTCTCGACTGTACACATAAACCGATTCTAAATCCTACACATTTCTATATATGTTGTAGATTGTTGTGATGTTCGACGAAGATCACCCCAAACCCGTATCTCTGCTGGGTGCTGATATCTCTGCCCACTATTTCACCGATTTGGAATGGAAAGAAAGAAACGATGCAAAGCAATGGTTTATAGACAAGGGCATAGAGATCGAATTCATTAGTTTTCGGCCATCGTTCGGAACTTTTTTGTGAGAGAGGTGGCATGGAAAGAAAGAAAGTCACTGGGCAAAGGACAGACCGTACCCGAAGAAGACAACAAGGGAATACATTACTAAATCAAAGAAGTATGGTTTCCCGTTTAAGATTATAGTTAATAGACCCAGTGGACCTAATGGTAAGGTATACAAGCTCGAGAAAGCGATCAATGGTTGTCATAATAATGATGATCCGGAATCTCTTATTGGATACGCGGACGATTATGGGTTGAAACCACATCAATTGGAAACAATAAGGTCGATGAAAGTGTGTAAACCAAGTGACATACTTAGGAAGATTAAGGAGGATGATAAGGGTAACTTGTCCACTTTGAGGTAAATTTACACGGTAAGAGCAGCCTTTAGGAAGTGGGAACGGGATGGTAGAGCGGCTATGGAATAATCTCAGTGGTTAGCCAATCAACACAGATACACAATGAGGAAGCAGATATTGAAAGGAAAAGTGACTCGTATTTTCTTGGCGCATCCGGATATGATCAAGTTGGCCCAATGCTTATATCAAATTTTGTTAACAGATTTTACGTACAAGACCAACAAGTATAACATGCCGTTGTTAAATATAGCTTGCCATACTTCCGACAAGAAAACTTTCACGGTATCATGGGGTTTATGGATCGGGAGAATGATGTGAGTTTTAATTGGATGGTAGAGACCTTGAAGGAGATATACCGTGGCGATCAAACTCCGAGGATCATAGTAACTGATAAGGACCAAGCATTAATGAATGCCATATGAGTGGTTTTTCCGGATGCTAAGCATTTTCTTTGCATATGACACATACAATGAAATATTAGAAGTAATTATAGGGGTCATATCCAAATGCCAAAGCCACAAAAAAGTACCGCTCGTGAAAAGGAGGAAGATGAGCGTCTTCAAAAACTAACTCCGGAACAACGAGAGGATGACAAGAACAAAACCAACTTATAGTATGAAGAAAATGGGTTACTATGGAAGGCTTTTCAACATCATTGGGATTTGATGGTACACTCAATGTCCGTGTCCGAGTTTGAATCTTATTTGGAGAGTTTTATTGGGCTATGGAACAAGGATTAAGAGAAATGTGTGGTTTATTGCTTGAATGAATTGTTGGATCCGTACAAGGAAAATTTGTCTATGCTTACACCTGCCAACACATGCATTACAAGAATGAGGCGAAAAGTATCGCGGAAGGATCTCATGGACGTTTGAAGAGCTTGCTACGAGGGAGCCAAAACATCGTGGTTACGATACAAAAAGCCATCCATGAGTACACCAAGTATGATATCGTCAAGATAACCATGCAAATGGAAGAGAGTAGGATGAAAATCATCACAAGCGACAAGGATTACCATTGGTGGATTATACGTTTAAACAATAGGGTGTCTCATTGGGCAATCATTTCTATGATGAAGGATTACAAATATTATGTGGAAAACGAGATGGGGAGAAGGGGAATTGTATGTTCATGTATGACAATGACGGCCTTGGGATTTCCGTGTCGTCACATGATTGCAAAGTACCAACATGGAATTCCTATTGAAGTCATTGATCTGTTTTGGAAGCAACTAACTTTCAAACCACCCCCAACCGAAGAACCATTAGAATCCTTTGTGGACACGGATAATGGAAGATAAATCATTGAGAAATTCGCAAAAAAGGATGGCTTGGCATGACAAGTTTTGATGTACGACTTAAAACTAGCCGCTAACCCCCATATGGTATCGGTCGGAGAACCAACGGTGCTACCGCCGACGGCCGGTAGATCACCTACCAACATGGATAAAATGGAAAAAAGGAAAGAGTTTAAGGTTGCAATGAGTACCGGAAAAAACCTGTTATTGAGTCATGAAAAAGACTTTTCTCAACACGAGTATGAAGACGCTAAATATGAAGAGGTGCGGGTTCCAAAGAAAAGGGGTCGACCAAAGAAGGGGGAAAGTGGGACAAGTAGCGAACAAGCCAAGACAAGTGTTCCAAACGTTCCTTCAAAAATTGAGCATGAAGAGGCACTGACTAAGAGGAAAAGGGGTTGAAAGAAGGGAGAAAGCTGGACAAGTAGCGCATATATGGTCCTTTCAAATGATCCAATCTCTCCTTCGCTACATGAGGATCCAATCGATCCTTCTCAAGAAAGTCAAGTGCCAACGATAAACGATGAGACAAATGCTCTAATCGGTCCTTCTCAAGAGAGTCAAGCGAGTACAACACGAGTATCAAGGATACACGCATGGAAGGGATAAGCAAGACAAATGGTTTCTATGGTGACTCTAAGGGACGCTCTTGGTGATGGAAGCACGCCTAGGGATGAACGAGGTAGACCTCATCGAATGTATTACACCATAAGCACTATGTTTTGAACGAGTATTATTCAAAACTTCCTGAATTCATTAAGCACTATGTTTTATCTACCGACGATATGGATGCAGATGAGAATTGTGGTTATTACGTTGCGTCGGAACAAGTATGTCATATAAGTTTGGCAGACGATGAGAACCTAACCCAATGCCAATATTTTAGAAAGATGATGGCCTTGCGCCTACAAGAAGAAAAGGATTTTTACATTTCAATGATGAAGGAAGGATCAAGAAAGGATAAAGAAGTGAGATTTGGTGAAATGGTTGCTAGTGTATAAGGGCCAAAGGGGAATGGACCAATTACCCCAGAGTATTGGATGAGCATGCCTCTATATGGTCATATTCTGGCGGAAATGTGGAGTTGTGTTGTTCATTTATTTGGCCAGGGAAGATATTATACATACGCCCCCAAGTACACTATTTGAGATGAATCTCTTAAGGATCGGAGGATTGTTTTACTCAACCCTAACAACATACATTATAACGGTCTTAAGCTACGTGAAGATTGTCCATTACCACCGCTGTGTAGGCTTCATTATGACTCAGATCTCACCAAAAAATGGCTTGAAAAATACGAGACCAACATAAAGCGTTGGGAATAGTTAGTCGAGTCGGATCAAATGAAGGGTCTTCAAGTGTTGGAATGAGTATTTTCCTCTTGTTAAGAACTTGAACTATCAGATGTTTATATTTTTTCGCTTTCATATATTATATGTTGCAAACTGAACCAAGCTTAATGAATGAAAGTGAATTGTCTTTTTTGGGTACGTTGGACTCATAAAATTTGTAACATAATCGGTCTTATAATACATTTTTAAAGTCCGATTCTGCAGGTAGTTTGTTGCAACTTTTTCAGAATCGTTATATACTACAACTGTTATAAAATGATTCTGACTTCAAGCAAGAATCGATTTACTGAGGAACTATTATAAACCGATTCTGAACAAATTATTTCAGATTCGGTCTTTATGGACGATAACGTAATCCGATTTTGGGAAGAATAAGTTACAGAAGAACACCCAATTTTTAACTAAATAATCGGATTACATATGGTCTAACATGGTCCGAGGTTCTTCCATAATCGGTCTTTATGTACAATAATATGATCCGATTTTGGGAAGAAAAAGTTACAGAAGAACATAAAATTTTTAACTCAATAATCGGATTACATATGGTCCAACATGATCCGATTGTGGATCATTTCCACTTTTCATAAACTCTTAACCTCGTTTATTTTCCTTGAGTTTCTCTTCATATTTTGTCATAGCCGGTGACGATGATATGGTTTCTTTTGTAGTTATTTGTTTGCTTAAAAATTCATCCATTACATTAACATATTTGTTAGGTGATGAAGATGAAGTCACATTTGTAGTTGTTTGTTCGCTTCTTTTGCGTATCTCTTCTTCCATTGCCGCAATTGATTCGGTTGTTTGCTTGCATCTTCTAGGTATGTGTTCGACTGAATTGGTAGTTGATGATGATGGACTTGACATCTTCAAATGAAAAAAAATTAACAACGGAGAAATATTTCTTTGGATTAGGTAGTGTATGATAGAGAATAGGCTATCCTATTTATATACACAAAGTACAAACGACTATAATTTTCAAATTCAAAAAAGTAGCCGTTAACAGTCACAATCGGATTATATATATGCACTAATAATCCGATTTTTGATTTATCTACAAATCCGAATTTTAACCCTGAATCGGTTGATGCATGCATTAACGTAAACCGATTATGGTTGATGTTCACCCAGAATCGGTTTATGTAGGTGCACAATAAAAACCAATTGCTTGTAACATCAACCATGATCGGACTATTATGGTGCACACATAAACCGATTCTGTGTGGGTTTTCAGAAAATTTGATGAGTGAATTTCAAAGATTTAGAGGTAAATCATTGTAGAGTATCTCTTACAAGGAATGGATGAAAGGGATTTAACTCAATCACTTGAATTGTTTGGTTTTGGGTTTTTTATTTTCAAAACCCAAAAAGGGTCATTAGATTTCAATTATTGTGATTGATTAGGTTTTAGTCTTAGTTTTGATTTTAATAGAAATTGAAAAAAAAATTGAGTTTTAATTAATGAATTCTTTATTTGTTAATTAAGTGATTATGATTTTGTATTTGTATTTGTATTAGAATAATTAAAGTTTCCTTCAAGGTTAATTCAGTATTCTTACCATCATTTAGACACTCCATATCCTACTCTTTAAATTAGTTGAAATAATTGATAGGTTCAAATTAATCACAGTAGACCCCAATTTAGCTTGGCTAATAATACACATAAAAGTAAAAAGCAAGATGAATGGACGAAAATGCTAGCCAAGTCCTGTTACTCCTTTTTCAGTTTTCTTACAAGAAAATAGTCCCGTCACTTACTTATTTCATGTTTGGCCTTACACGTAGGATGAAAGTAGAATTTAGTGGTCTACAAGAGGTTGCTGTAGTGAATAGTCGAATATGATTATATTAACCCAAAAATTCACTCCAAGATTAGTGCCAACCACTAAACGTTAATCCTCTTCTTCTTTTACATTACTTGTATTTCTCCGTCTCTTATGACAAACTCGTTTATTTTGTGCAAGTATTTACAGTCCAGTACTCCAACGTAAGTAGAAATTTCCAGGTTATATACCTCTTGGAGGGTGCCAAGCTCTCTAGTTCATTGGTTTCTATCCTGAACTAATCCAGCCTGTTGCACCAAGTAAGACCGTACGCTTGCGCAGTACTTCCTAGTACACTATTATTATTATTAGTATATCTTTTGATTTCCTCGTATAGAATTTCTAGATGGAGGACCAGTTTCGTGTTTGGTCTTCACTCTGGTCATTTATTCTTCTAGGGAAATTTCTTTTATCTGAAAGCTGGTTGAATGCAAAAACATTCTCAGACTCACACATGCGCTTACTTGTAAGCAGTTATAGGATTTCTTATAATGGGAATAATGTGATGTGAACATGCAAAGACAACATCCTTGGCAGCCCAAAAAGAAGATTACAAATTTTCTGCCATGACAGGGTTTTTAGGGTCCATCATCCACAAAATGCATGCATGCCACTCGTTTGTTTCAAAGTTTCCTCATGTGTCGTTGTCCATCCACACATTTTAAGCGTTTGTTCAACTTTGAAGAAGAGTCATTATTTAGTATTCCCTCCGTCCCACCATTAAGTGACCTATTTGGTTTTTAATTTTGTCCCATCATTAAGTGACTTATATCACTAAACAAAGAGATATTTCTAAAATTACCCTTTTAATTGATTATAAGAAATATAAAAATATGCATCATTTGATAGGCATGTTTATATTCGTTACGTAGGTGTTTTAAAATGCTTTTCAATGGTATAAAGTTTGCGAACATCCGTGGTGTAGTTTGAGAGATAAATCATTTCAAAATTTCATTAATTATTATCCATAAAGATATAATTGTAAAAAATGATTAAAAATCTCTTTTTCCTTGCTTGCCTTAAAATTTGTGCAAACTTCAAGTAGGTCACTTAATAGTGGGACGGAGGAAGTATGAGATAACCTTCCAAACTAACTGCGTACATAGAGGACAGATTATTATTAAGTCATGTCACTAATGGTACCAATGTTTGGAGTCATATACGTAGGAAAGAACATTGGTTGTAATGGACTGGTTGGTAGTATGTCTTAGTCCACAATCTTCTCTGATCTTTTCCTCATTACGAATTCGAGTTGAATGCTCTTTTGGACGAAAGTAGTTGGCCGGGCCGGTGGAGACGTGTTTTCTGGGGATTTAAAGAGACAGAAAACGGGTCATTTGTCCAAATATTTTTAAAACATGATTCCAACGTACGAGTAAAAATTAGTATGGGTGAAATGGACACCAAAAAAATAGCAAGAATGAAACCGGATTCATCCTGGCGTAAACTTAAAAAAGAACGAGGATGCAACTGGATGCATCCTGATGTAAATTAAAAATATGAAAAAATATTTGAAAATAGGTAAGATGAAACTGTTTACATCCTGGGTATTTTTATATTCTCGTCCATTTAAACAGTATCAAATCCTATATGTCCTTTTCACCCAAAAATTGTTAACTTTTGGTCTTTTTAACCAATTTTGTTTTAACGAAATCGGCCCGGGCGTCCAATCTAATTTGTTGATAAATATAAATGAATTCAATGATCAGCGAGTAGTTATTCTTAGGTGACTCAACAAAATGCTTATACTCCCAAATTGTAGGTTGGTACTGAAAGTGTTCAGAAGCTTCTGATTGTGCAAGGCGTTTAGTACTAATTGGCAATAGGGTCGAGGAGGGGATGGAGGTAGAAGGAGGAGGCTAAGAAGATGAAGCCATGAAGGGGTCAGGAGTGGAAAGTGAATAGTATAAGACATTATTATAGCGCTTATTATTTGTAGGGTCCAAATATGGCACAAACACATTTGTTAGTGTGCGAGATTTATTCTATTTCCTTAGTATGTGAAAACGTAGTACGGGATCCGAAAATTGGGGAAATATTAGGTGTACCCCACTACATATTAGATGTCATCCACCATGTAAACACCTATATAAAGAGAAAGTCAAAGAGAGAGAAAACAAAATTAGAATTAGAATTTGTATTATTATTATCTCCTTCTTCTTCCTTCACCAACTTAGAGCTCCAAATACTCATTAATAGAGTCTCAGTGTAATCCAAATGTAATTTCAACAATCATAGTGAACCCTAACCCCGTGGATGTAGATCACATTGATCGAACCACGTAAATTTTGTGTCATATTTTACATTTCCATCATTTTTATCTTCATTTTCATGTTAAATAAGTTTAGATCTAGAAATTGTTAATGGGGTATTAGTTGTGGGATTTCCAGCAACTACATTATTAGTTAATTGGTGCGGATGTTCAACGCAAATTATCTCCTATTAGTAAGATTTGTATATGTGCTTGCTAATCGAGTCATTCTACATTTTTTACATTTTACATATGCACTGAAGCCGAGCACGTTTTTAATTAATCTTAGAAACGCCTAGAGAGATCATTTTAAAATGGCACACTAAGCGATATTATAAATCAGTTAACCCAATTTGCTGAGATCCAAACTACGGTTTCCTTGTGTTTCTAAAACAAAATAGAACAGATAAACCTTCCAAAAATAGTTATACTCGCTGTCCATGAATTGTTCACCTTCTAGTAGGCCCTGTAACATTTGATCGGCTCTTGTATTGGAAATTAACCCAGACTTGCTAAACAAATTATATATCTTCGCAAGTCCCATGTAAATGTTCCGAAAATGAATTGAGTTTGGTCACTGTCATTGAGTCTGTCACAGTGCATGTGTTAGGTGAAAACAGCTGTGATAAACACACAACCGTTTTACACCGTGAAATGCACAACCAGGGTAATGGACGGTCACGATGTGTGTGCTTAACATCGGGATAGGTGCGGGTAGGAATGGTCCCCACCATTTCCTCTCACATGCAATGTTTGGGTGCACCCCGTGATGTAAAATCACGGTGTATTAATCATTTCTGAGGCAAAAAAGGCAATCTAGATACCTCTTAGAGGGTGCCACGCTCTAGTTCATTGGCTTATAGCCTGGACTAATCCACCTTGTTGCGCCAGGTAATATAGGTAGCTGGCGGTGTTTCTTAGTACTGCACTATATTTATCTCTTTTAATTTCCTCATTTAAGATTTTTGCTTGGAGGACCGCTTTCGTGTTTGGTCTTCACTCTGGTCATTCATTCATTATTCTTAGTGTGAATTTCTTTTATCCGGAAGCTGGTTAAATGCAAAAAGATTCTCACACTCGCACATGCCAACTTGGGCATACTTGTAAGCAGTTATGAATTTTGAAACCGTAGTAAGAATTACTTGTAAGCTGGTTGAATTTCTTTAAGTATCAGCAATTGACATAGTAAGGTATTAGAATATATATATGTTGAAGATTAACTGGTAATGAAAGAGCACAAATTTGAGAAACTATATGAATACTTTGAAACTGATGTTAAGTAGTTTTTATTATGAGTTTGAACCAGGGACGGACCCAAAAATATGTGTTGGGTAGGGCTATATATTTTCAAGGTTGTGTTAAAAAAAAATTTAGCTTGTCTGTCGAGAGAGTTCGGTTGTATATTCGTAATGAAGTCCCCAAAGTTTTCGAGTTGAGCATTAATGGAATATTCACGACAAGTTCAAAGAAATATCAATACATTTCTAATATTGTAGACTTGTGGCGGAAGCAAACTAAGAAGACTAAAATTCTAGTTGATTCTGGTGTTTATTAGCAGGTGATCTTGATAACCAGTGGGCTAATAAAATTAAGTTGCTGGATTATAGTTCAAAAACACCCAGCAGGTGTTTATTAGCAGGTGATCTTGATAGCCTCACTTAGCCCCTTGTAGGCCGGTCCCTGGTTTGAACAATGAATAAGAAGGCGCCTACTGTATACGTACAGTAAAAATTTATTTGGTCTTGGTTCAATGAGACATTATTGGAATATTAACTTTGCCGTAATAAAGTAGAGTCTATTTGTGGAAATCTTCCATCTGTTATTCACCTGAACAGGAAGACCCCCTAGTATGATATATTTGTCTGCCATGTTGGACTATAGTAGATTTTCACCAAAAACGTATCTTAACTTTAATAATTAAGAGACTCCACTAGAGTCCTTGACTTGACTAAAAGACAAGAATTGAGAATTTGGTGTATGTGTGTGTTTCTTCTTGGTTGTTTAGTATGGGAGTTGCAGGACTTTAATAGAGTTGTTGTATAAATGGGTATTGAATGAAATGGTAAAATTCGCTTGTATTATTGCATTAGAAATTACAAAAGAGCTCTTACGCTTTAATGCTGCAATTTTTAGCAGTGAACGCTTACCAAGTATGGTCTGCGATACGAAGTAGCATCCTTACACTTTTGTATCTTGATCATCAACCATCTGTTTACAGAATTTAACAAACAAATGCTCTTTCTTTGTAAATTATAACTCTTGATTTATAAATGGCACACGCACACGCAAAAGGGGACAGCCTAACATTGCACATCGGATAAAGATGAGTCTTTATGGGTAGGTTCATCAATGGGAATTGGGTTAACTATCAAAGACTGAACATGCTCTATGCTCTTTGAATGCTCTGCTCCAAGCCCATCGCCGCATTGGTACATAAACAAAGATGTTCTTGCAAAATTTAGAACCAAGTTGACGAATGAACGATCAAATGGAGATGAATCAAAGAGGAATCGGTTCATCTCTTTCCACGTTTCCATGATTATGCCTTTTATGTGTTCACGAGCATCGTTTTCGGAGACGTTTGTTTCTTGCATATAACAGTATATGGAGGATGCAACTTCACCTCTTTTTAGCTCCGCCTGTGTTCATGATTAAGCAAAAAAAACTCCTATTAGATACTTATAAGTTATGGAATGATAACATCAATTGTACCTTTTGTGTTTTTTTAAGTCTTAAATTTTTTACCGATGAGGTTGCAAGATCATTCGAAAGTCGGCACACTAAACATGAAGAGTAGAGAAGAGGGTGATCGTTTTCGAAGGCATGTAACACACCATCATTAATATTTTGATTAGTAGCAAAAAAGGCAATCACCAAGAACACATATCCGACGGATGAAACCGAGCCATTGTGCTGGTATTCCATAAAAGTTGGCATGCATCCCTTATGGCACCATTTCGTTTCTGTTAACATTGCCTTCACCGAATTGGCCAACTAAAAAGATTGGACAAAGGTAATTATTTCCAAATTGTAAAAAAGAGTTAGGAAACACAATAATCAATATATTATTTACCGATTTTGTTAAGTGCGGTAAAATGTCAAATTTTTGCTCAACAAGTATCTGGAATGCCATTTCATTGACGGTGTTATAGAGGGCTAAGAAACATATCTTCATGTAATATGGGAGTTTTTCCACGGCTTTGCAATCCCACCTTCAAATGTAAATACGTAATTTAGCATTATAAGAGTTTCAGCAGAGAGCTAGTTGAAAATTGTGTAATACGATTGTACCTTTCAATAGCATCCGTAAATAATTCAAGTTCTTCTAATGATCCATAAGAATCATAGATGTCATCAATTACGAGAGCAAAGCTTAGGATTTTGGTGAGCCATTCTCTGCAACGTTTATATCGTGGCTCCCAACAAAACCCAATACTTGATAGGAAGCACTCAACTATTCGGTCTCTAGCAAAATTCATTTTCTCTGCAATCCCCATGTTGTTCCACCATCTGAACAAGAATGACATAAGAGCACAAGTAGTACGTTACGACACCAGACACCGCAATCAGTGGATAACATGCATCAAATTTATAAATAATAGATATGCACCTTGCTATATGCTTGAGTTCCATCTTGTGTTGAGCCTGAACCATGTTGAAATTCAATTTAGCAAATTCAAGAAGAAGAGGATTCATATCATTTTGAGATTCATATGCCTCAATGAAAGTCTTAGCTTCTAATCTTTGAACTCTCCAATGAAATGGTGTCTCCAAGGAGCGACGGACTTGTTTTGTTAGGTTAATGTTAACATTGTTGTTGTTGCTTTCATTGTCTAATAGATGTCTTCTTGTGAAGAGTACGGCTTCAGTTAAGATGCTTTCTCCTTCCAAAACAAGATGTGCTGCTTCAAATAAACTCAGCATTCCCTTAGTATCGTCCTTAATTGATTCCTTGAACCCGCCTTTCGCGTCTTTAAATTTATCAAAAACATCTGCCATTCGGAAGAGAAACTTGCATGTCATAAACTAAAAGAACCGGCAAAACAAACCTTAACAATAATTGAGCAAAATGCCAGGGTAAAAATGCCTCCACCTCGTGGAGTTAGCTGGATTTATGGTTGATATGTCATGTTTAATTAATACCTAGAGGTTCATGAAAACCATACTGCCTAAGAAGCTTAAGCCTGAGAGAAGTTGCATATAAGTTATCTTTCGAATTCCAGGCATTGTCATGGTACACGTTCTCTAAGATTTTGTGGATGTCTTCCTCAAAAAGGTTACTCATTCCGAGACTTTGAATGACATCGATTAGCTCAAGCATTTCTAGTGGTTTTACGGCCTCCTTAAGAATAACCTTCACTTGTTTTTCTTTCTCCACCAATAGTCCCGTATCTGTTTTGCACTGCATATACATACCCACACAAACACAGAAGTTATTAGCATATATAATCTTAAAAAGATGTTGATAGATATAACGAACTACTTTAGTGGAAAATGAGCTCAATGATCACCGAGTTGTTAGTGTTGGGTGATTCAACAAAATGCTTATAATCCCAAATTGTAGGCTGGTACTGAAAGTGTTCGGAAGCTTTTGATTGTGCATGGTGTTTAGTACCAACGGGCAATAGGGTTGAGGAGTGGGTGGAGGTAGAAGGAAGAGGAGGAGAAGAAGAAGTGGTTAGGAATGGAAAGTGAATAGTATGAGACATTATTACTGTGATCTTATCAATTATTTTTTTGGTGCCAATGTTCAATGCAAATTATCTCCTATTAATAAGGTCGATAAACTGTACAACTGTACTTGTTAATCGATGCATTTTACATTTTACATGTGCAATCAACTTGAGCACGTCTTTATTTATCTTTTTTTGTTTTTTTTGATCATACAGTTTGTTGGAATATTTACGCCGCTAACCAAAGGGGGGTCCTGGGGGGCATCGCCCCCAGGCTGTGGTCGACCTGACAGAATTTTTTGAACTGACGGATTTATTTGGCCGATAAAAGCCTGTTCGAAAATTTCGAATCCAAAAGACACCATTGATGTCTGTTGATGAAGGAACCTGACGTTTCGTGAATAGAAACCTGTTGGCGAATAAAAACCTATTCCCAACAGGTGCAAAACCCTTTATAAATAGCTTCTCCCAGTTTCGTTTAAGATATAAGAAAAATCAATCTGTTTTCTCTGTTTCAAAAAGCATCATCAGAAATCAGAAATCTCTTTGTGTGTTCTTGATTGAATCAAGGGGTACAAACCTTGAATTCAGTTTTCGTTGCAGGGCTTTCATTGTATCCTGAAGGCAATATTTCGCATACCTGTTGTAATCGCCAATTGTTATTGGGAGGGTAGAAATATTTGTCTAAAAGAAATTTATACAAGCCTTGAAAGTTTTGGAGTGCAACACTTTCTTCTCTGTGTCATTCATCCTTTGTGAAACCCATTTTTTCCAACACAGTTGGGATCCCTTTTTTTCTTTATATCTTACGAACCCTGATGAGTTCAATTTGCTGACATATGTAGCCAAAGTTTTTGGTTCCATATTTTGTTGATCTCTTCTAAAATGCTTTACTTTCTTTTCTAAAATGTAACACATGTACATTTCGAAAAAAATAGTTACTCTCGCTGGACATTTGATCTGCCCTCTTTGAAAACAAATTTTAATAAATAAACCATTAATCTTTGGACATTCAATAATTGTGACGCAAATACGAATTTTAGGCCGCCGAATACAAATTTTAGGCCGCCGAGTAAAAATTTTAGGCCACCACAAGTGTTTTCGAAGAGCATGCATATGCAAGCCTATCACTTATTTTTGTCATGTTTGGTTGTTCAAGAACATTTAAATTGAACTTTGAATGCGTGGACGTAATTAATTATTCCCAAAATAATTGTGAATGTAGCTGCCACTTGAGAGAATCTGAAAATGCAGATAAAAATAAGAAGCAAGATGAATGGACGAAAATGCTAGCAAGTCCTGTCACTCCTTTTTCAGGACTTATTTCATTTTTGGCCATATACGCAGGATGAAACTAGCATTTAGTGGTTCTACAAGAGGACGAAAATGCTTATAATTACCATAAAATGTCCCCAAGATTTCCTCTAAGGAAGTACCAATCACTCATTAATTACTTTAATCCTCTTCTTCTTTTACGTTGCTTCTATTTCTCCGTCTCTTATTACAAACTCGTTTATTGTGCCGCAAAATAAATAAAATTTAACACCTCCTCGATCAAGTTGGAGGGGGAGGACTATGGTCTTAGTTTTTCTTGTATACCATCTTTTTTCTTCTAATAAATCTAACCATTTTACTCTCAGAAGAAAAAAAGTTGGAGGCCAAGGCGATGTCGGGAATTTTTTTGTAAACCGAGTATATAATTTGACTCTTGGGGGTTAATGGCAACTGCAAGATGAAACTTAGCTTGTATAAAGACTACTTTCTTTATTGATGTTTAGAAAATCTCTCAAAACTAAACACAAGTTCTAATCTTGCTCATATGATCAACCACAACTTTGGTGAGCATATATATATATAGAACTATGAATTCCTTTTCCTAGTCCTATTACCTTATTACATGTCTTTCCTTTTCTTAGAACTAGATGACTTTTAATTCCCTTAGGATTACATCAATTGCATTTTCTTATCCTAACCAACTTGTTAGAGATTATCTTAGGCTTAATGTTGAAGTTTAACCAACATTCTCCCCGTTAAGCTTCAACCTTACCCGTGACATATCTTGAACTCCAATCAGTTGTCTCATTTCTTCAAACTTGATCCGAGCTAATGCCTTTGTCAATATATCTGTTTTCTGCTCAGTTCCTGGTATGTGTTCAACGTTGATGATCTCCTTCTCGATACATTCTCGTATGAAATGATACCTTTTGTGAATCTGTTTCGTCTTCCCATGAAACACTGGATTTTTAGTGAGTGCAATTGCAGACTTATTATCAATCTTGATGAAAATTTTTTCAGGTTCTCTTCCTTTGATTTCACCCAACATCTCTTGAAGCCATATTGATTGTTTAGTTGCTTTTGTTAACTTATAAACCTTATGCTCTTGTCCTTTTACTTCAAAACCTTCTGGTTGTTCAACATACACATCTTCTCGCAATTACATGTAAGAATGTTTTCTTAACGTCTAAGTGGTGAATTTCCCATGAGTTCGATACATCTTCTGCTATTAAGAGAAGAATTGTCTCTAGTCTAGCAACTGGTGCGAAAACTTCATCAAAGTCTATGCCTGATTCTTGAACGTATCCCTTAGCTACAAGTCTTGCCTTATATTTGTTAATAGTTCCATCAGCATTTCTTTTAACCTTGAAGATCCACTTGAGACCAATCACTTTTACCCCACCTGGCTTATCAACTAGAAACCAAGTCTTGTTTTTGTTGATTGAAATAATTTCTTCTCTACATGTTTGTGTCCATTTAGTCGAGACCTTTGCTTCCTGAAAATTCCTTGGTTCATCATTAACAGAAAGTAGCATAATCTCACATTCTTCTGCAGCTTGAAGAACATAATCCTCCAGATACGGTGGCTTTTGTATCTGTCTTGTTTATTTTTTCAGTGGAATGGGTTGAGTTATTTCATCGATCACATCTTCTTCTTCTTCTTCTTCTTCTTCTTCTTCTCAGTGTTTTCATTATTCTCTTCTTCTTCTTGATTAACATTATTGTTTCCATTGGTATTGATGATTATGGGTCCTTCGCCTTCATCAATTACTTGATCCCATCTCATGTGAAACATTCCTGGATCCCTACTTGGTCCATCATTAGTTTCTTTCCAGTTCCAGTTTGATTTTTCATCGAATACCACATCTCGACTCACTATTACACTTTTTTCGTTGTTGGATTGAATAATCTGTAAGATTTGGATCGAGGCTCAATTCCTAGATGCACAAGAGTCTGAGATCGATCATCCAGTTTCTTAAGAGTTACAAAATCAACTTTTGCGTATGCTTTGCAAAATGATTCACAGATTATTTATTCATCGTTTATCTATGGTATCCCTCGAACCATCTTGTTCTGAGACATAGTTTTTAAGGTTCTGAAACTTATGTGTCATAACCTTGCGTGCCACTTCCATGTCTGATCTTCCAGTCTCATATTCAGACACAATAGCCTTCCAATAATGAGACTTATCTTGTAGAGTCTATTCTGTGAGCGTGAGACTCTAACTAAAAGTCTTCCACTTGGGTCATGAACTGTTAGATAATCTTGTCGCATTCTAACATCACATCCAACTTCTGTAGCTTGTCCTAAACTTAGAATGTTGCTTCGTAAGTTTGGGATGAAGTAGATGTTTGTGACAAGCTTATGTTCTCCGGTCTTGCTCTGAAATAGAATTGATCCTTTCCCTTCAATTTCTACAGAAGATCCATCCCCAAACTTCACTTGTCCTTTGATTTTCTCATTGAGTTCAGAAAAGTAGTGTCTCTTACCAGTCATGTGATTGCTGGCTCCATTATCTAAATACCAGATTCCTTCTTTTCCATCCTTTGATTCGAAGTTCTTTGGTATTAGTTTCCCTTCGTTTAAGAATACAACTTCGTGCATGAAAAGAGATGTACCTGCTTCCCTTGTTTCATTCTTGTTTGCTTCTTCTATATTTTGTATTCTTTCAGGGCATACAAAGGAGAAGTGTCCTGGTTTATCACATCTGTAACAAATAATGTTTGATCTATCTTCTTTTCTTTCCCTTGGTTTTGATCATTCTGACTTGTTGTTCTATCTTGTGAGTTAAACCTTCCTCCCCTTCCTCAGCCTCTGTTTACTCTACCACCTCTTCCACGACCTCTTCCTCTTGTCGCAGATTTTTGTTGGTAAGAGTTTGTGTACAAGAGTTTTCCTTGAGTTTCTCCATTGTTTTCTTCATCAAGGATTCTCTCTTCATATGCTTTCAATCTTCCAATTATATCTTCATAGCTAGTCTTCTTTAAATGTAAGACTTGTTCGAGAGAGGCTATGATATGAATATACTTTGATCTTGGTAACTATTGAGAAACTTCTTGACAAGCTTGTTCTCTTCAATAGTTTGTCCAAGTGATGCAGCTTTTGAGGCTATCTCTGATAGCTTTCATGCAAAGCTATCAATAGTATCAGTGTCTTTCATCTTCACTCTTTCAAATTCAGACATTAAGGTTTGTAGACGGGCTTCTTTAACTCGATCAGCTCCGAGATTACGTGCCTTTAGTGCATTCCAAATTTTCTTTGAAGTTTCATGTTCACCAACTTGTAGAACAAGACATTCTGGTATTGCTTGAAAGAGTAATCCAATGGCTACATTGTCTTTGTCTGGGTCCAATGTACCAGGATCAATTGTTTCCCAAACTTTGTAGATTTTCATCAGTACCTTCATTATCATGGCCCATACTGTGTAGTTTGTGGCGTTGAGGATTGGAACTTGTATTGATGGTGGCGTGAACTGTTTTGCACCCACAATGGTGGTTTCGTTTTCCATGGCTCTGAAACAAGCTATAATACCAATTAATGGCAACCGCAAGATGAAACTTAGCTTGTATAAAGACTACTCTCTTTATTGATGTTTAAAAAATCTCTCAAAACTAAACACAAGCTCTAATCTTGCTCATATGATCAACCACAAATTTGGTGAGCATATATATATAGAACTATGAATTCCTTTTCCTAGTCCTATTACCTTATTACATGTCTTTCCTTTTCTTAGAACTAGATGACTTCTAATTCCCTTAGGATTACATCAATTTCCTTTTCTTATCCTAACCAACTTGTTAGAGATTATCTTAGGCTTAATGTTGAAGTTTAACCAACAGGGGTTTGGTGAAGATGTCAGGAATTTGTTTGAATGATTCGAAATGACAATGGATTTTGATATGCTTGGTTTGTTCGTGGAAGACATGATTTTCAACAATATAGATTAGTGCTTGACCATCGCACTAAACTATGAAAGACTCGAAAAAGATATTCCAACCATTGTAATACTAGAGTTAAATGAATCATGGCCCTATACATTTGGATTCCGCAGAAGATCGAGAAGCTGTTAGATTGTTTTTTGGATTTCCACAAAATCAAACTATCTCCCATCACGGCATACTAAACCATTATTGTGGGACAAGTGTTTGGACCACAAGCCCTATTGGAATCAGTATAACCTCGTAAATGTAAAGAATATCTGGCAGACAAAAAAATTCTATGTCCAAGAGTTCCCTTGAAATAACGCTTGCACGCGAGCACCACCAATATGTTAAGCAGTTATAGGATTATGATTCTGCATATTCGTATGTCAACTAAGGGTGCACACGGTACGGTTCGGCTCGGTTTTTGCCGAGACCGAGTACCTGTACTTCCCTAGCTTCGATTCCAAAATTTTGGACCGGTACCTATACCTTGTAATTCGGTTCGGTATGCGTACAATACCAGGTACGATTCCGGTACCAATCTGTGCTTTCTGTCAGAATTCCAGACAGATTTTAGCCTAAGTTCCCGAAAGCACGTACAATGAAGATGATCCTTTAGACTTCCGTTTTCCATGTACTCGTATATTAGAAACCTGCACGAGATGAAGCAAAAACTAGTTGATAAACATCTTTACCCAAGATTGAAACAAACAAAACAAAGAAATTACCTTTCAGGGCAGCCTCTTAGAGAAACAAGATGATGATGATGGAGTCTTCCAAGAAGTTCTATCTCTCTACAGAAATCATCCTCTACTTGTTCAGAGACTTTGTCCATCCGCTTAACGGCAACCACAAAACCATCACTGAACGGAGCTTTGTATACAGTTCCAAATCCACCTTGTCCAATGATTGTGTTGAGATTGTTCATAGCGTTTTTTGTTTCTTTGTAGCTGAATTTACAAAACATGGATGCTGGACCTGAATGAAGTACCATCATATACGTGAGAAACATGTAATTATGTATCTAACATCTTGCATAAAATAGCCAACAGAGGTTACATTAACATACCTTCCTGAAGTTTCCGGAATGACCGAGTAGGGAAGGCCTTCCAAGAGGTTTTATCAGGAACCTCCGAGTACTCTAGCTGTCTGCTCTTTTTACGAAGTATCATCACTATTAGCAGCAGAACAGCTACTCGGTACATTCGGTTCGGGACGGTACGGGACTTGAATAGGACCGTATACTTATACCTCCCTAACCTCGATTCCTATTTTTTGGAACAGTACCTGTACTCCTTTCCTCGGTTCGGTATAAAAATAGGTACGTTTTCACAGGTTTCGGGCCGATCCGGATTTTAGGCTCAGTTCCTGTGCACCCTTAATGTCAACCAGTATATTACAAAGAATCGGGACATTATTCATAAGTAAGCTCCCAATTTGCGGTTATTGCCATGTCACGACTGTTCCCATGGTTTGGTCAAATGCGTCGGGAAGTACTAGGATGGGTGGTATCCAGTCATTTTGGAGGTGACTGGTTGGTAGTATGTCTTAGTGCACAATCTTTTCTCTTTTCATGGGATTTAACGAAATCACAAAATTAGTTAAAAAGATCAAAATCAACAATTCCTGGGTGAAACGGATAATTAGATTTTGATACTGTTTAAATGGACTAAAATGTAAAAATAGGCAGGATGTAACCAGTTTCATCGTGCCCATTTTTAAATATTTTTTCTTATTTTTAATTTACACAGGATGTTTTCAGTTTCATCCTTGCTATTTTTTAAATTTAAGCTAGGATGAAACCAGTTTCATCCTTACTATTTTTCTTTTTGGCCATTTCACCCAAACTATTTTTTACTCGTCCATTTGAACCGTGATTTAAAAATATTTGGACAAATGACCCATTTTCCGTAACGAAATCGACCCGGTCGCCAAATTTTATTTGTTCGGTTTAGACCGTTAGGTTTGAGGTTGTATTTTGAAATATAGACACTTGGGCGATAAAATGGGGGTGTCAATATTGCCCATATAGAAGCTGTGACTACAATAATGTAGATTCGGATAGTGATTATTTGATCCGGATAGAGATGAAGAGATTGAAGAAATTAAAAGGGAACTGGACTTGCCACCAGCTGCCAATGAATTTCAAGGTGAAGAAAATAATCATGACCAAGAGATACTTGAGTGGGAAGAAGAACAAAAATTAAGTGGAACAAATTGATAATTTGTTTTTGGGTCAGTTTATGAGTGTAGGAGGTTTTTAAGAAGACATGCAGTTAGGAAGAAGTTTGAAATGAATATCAAGAATATGAGAAGCATAAAGTAGTTGTTGTGTGTGCTAATTCTATGTACGATTGTTCATGGACATTTCCCTTTTTACACTCAAAATGCATTAAGAGCAGTTCAACATATTTTCACACCAAAACTGATCCCAACAAGGAAGCAATATTTTCAAAACAAAACTGATCCCAACATATTTTCACACCAAAACTGATCCCAACAAGGAAGCAATATTTTTCAGGAATCGGTTGGATCCCTTTTTTCGGTTATGTTAATATAATAACAAAATTATACTACCTCCATTTCTAAAAAAAATCTTAGTTTAGCTTTTTCAATTTGGCATAGTATTTTAGAATCTAACACCTTTTGTTTTCTTCAACTTCATAAAACGAACTAGAGGTTCGGCTAGGTTTTTTTTTTCTATCCGAACTTAGTTTTTCTTTTTTATTTTGTAGCCAAATTGAATGGGATGTTTATATATCAAAAAATAATATAGAGGTTCCGTTAGATTTGTATTTTCTTCAAATAATCCGGGTGAAATCATTTCAAATGAGTGTGTGGATAGCAGGGTGAAATCAAAAAAATCGGGTATGGTTTGCAAGATAGACATGGAGAAAGCTTTTGACAACATTAACTGACAAGCTCTATTATGTATTCTTCACAAGCATGCTTTGGAGAAAAATGGATTGGTTGGATTAAATGGTGTGTATCTTCTTCTCATCTTTTTGTTCTTGTGAACGATGGCTCCACAGATAAATTTAAACCTACAAAGGATTAAGACAGGGTGACTCGCTTTCACCTTATCTGTTTTTGTTGGTGGTAGAAATTCTCTCAAAGTTAATGAACGACGCCTTTGAAAGAGGTCAAATTCAAGGTTTCAGTGTGGCTGACACTGGAACAATGATATCTCATCTTCAGTTTGCTGATGACACTATTATTTTTCTGAATGCAACATCAGATGAAGTTACCAGACTCTTGATTATTCTATCTATATTTGAAGCTCTTGCTGGCATGAAGTTGAATCTCGAGAGGAGTACTATGGTAATTGTTGGTGTTGATGAGGTAATTGAGGTTTTAGCAAAGTAGTTGGGGTGAAAAAAAAAAGTTACCTATAAAGTATCTTGGCTTTCCCATTGGTGCTAGCTTCAGAAGTATATCAATTTGGGATAGTATTCTCGAAAAGATGACTCTTAAGCTGGCTTCTTGGAAGATGAAGTATTTTAATAAAGCTGGGAGATTAGTTTACCAATTTATTACTTATCTCTTTTTCACCTACCAGTGTGTGTTGAAAAGAAAATGGTGGCTTTAATACGGAATTTTCTTTGGGGTCCTTCTACGGAGAAAAGGAAGATGGTGTGGGTTGGTTGGAAAAAATTCTGTCTTCCTAAGAGTTGTGGTGGTCTAGGTGTGAAAAATTTAAGAAGAACTAATAAGGCTTTACTGGTGAAGTGGGTTTAGAGATATACTCGGCAAAAGAAGGTATTATGGAGGAGGATTGTTCAACAGAAAGAGTGCAAGTTTCAGAAGAAATTTTGATGCCTGCGGATGACAAATCGACTCAAGGTAGAAGTTTGTGGAGAAATGTTACAAGAATGGTTCCTGAAATTCAAAATTTTACTAATTTCAAGATGATAAATGGTAGAGGCATTCGGTTTTGGCATGATAAATGGGTTACTAATGGTTGTTTGGAATATCTTTTCCCTTTTATTTATAAAGCGTCTAAGAACAAACAAGCATCAGTTGCCGAGATGGTTCATGATGGTAGATGGGTTGGAGATTTTAGAACTATCCTAAATGCAAATGAGAAGCTGGAATAGGATTTATTAAGAAGAGACCTAGGCAGTGTACCTACTTTGGAGGAAGGATAAGATGAAGTGCAAATTCTTTCTCTACTCGTTATTGCTATGACTCTCTGTCAGGTAACAATACTGATTGTCTTTTTCATAATTTCTTGTGGAAAAATAACATCCCATCTAAGGTCAGTTTTTTGTTATGGCCTATTTTTAACGAGTCGTTACCTACTAGAGATAGGCTAAGACATAAAAGAATGGATATAGATAGTCCTTTATGTGTTATGTGTAACGAAGAAGATGAAATTGTGGATCACATATTTCTGCACTGCAAGACCATTTTTGAAGTCCGGAAATACTTCATAAAAGATTTTCACATTGTTTGGCCTCTACCGGATACAGTTTTTAAGTTGTTTGAAGCATGGGGTTGGAATGTACTGAGAGGACGCTGCAAAGACTTATGGAATATATTTCTCTATGCTTTGATTTGGTTGTTTGTTGGAAGACCAAAATCATCTTATGAGATAATAATTTATATTAAGCAAACTCTTATTTTGTGGAGTTGTCAGCTAAATATTTTTAAATTTATTGATAGCTCTCAAATTTTGAATAACTGGGAGCTAGTCCTGCATATGTAACCAAGTCTGTAACGACTGATCGACTGTATTGTAGTTGGTTTGGCTTTCTTTTTCTTAATATAACCTTTTCTCTTCGAAAAAAAAATAATTGTATTTTCTTTTCCTTTTTTCCTAGAAAAATTCAATTAAATTAAAGTTTCACGTGTGTAAAATAACATAGAGATTTGGCTACTTTTATTTTTGTTTTCCTAGTCAAACTTAATACAAAGAAAATAGAAAAAAGAATAAATAAAATAAAATATATCTTGTGATATAGAAGACATAGAACAAGAAACATAAAATAGAGATAAGAAGAGGGGAGAAATTTTATTCATGTACATCTGTTTACAAAGATTTAGGACTCTATTTATAGAGTTTACATACTTGGTTCCCAAGTAATGGGTCACGCTAAAGTAGGCATCTATCTAATAAACTTTCGTTTATAACATTCCCCCTAAATGACCACTGTATCTAAGCAATATTGCCTCATTAAAACCTTGTCAGGAAAATCCAAAGGGACAAAACCTGATCGAAAGGAAAAGAGTACAATCATGAAAAAACTTAGAACAAAGTTGGACAAGCATAGGTTGCCTCATTAAAACCTTGACAAGGAAAAATACAGTGTGACAAAATCTTGACGAAGGAAAAAGAGTACAACGTGATAGTCCCGTAAAATACTTTTTACTATGATTCTCCCCCTGATAAGTAATTCAGTTGAATCTTCGCTTGCAAATCTTCGAATTGAGACTTCCCAATTTTGATGAACGAATTTCTTGAATGCTGGAGATAGTAATATTTTCGAGAGAAATTTTCCAGTTGGTGAAGTCTTATTTTGTGCTAGTCTTCTAATGATAGTATTCTTGAGTCTTCATGCTTCTTCAAATACATTGAGGACTTTCTTGTTGGATTTCTAATTTCTTGGAGATGATTTGCAGAAATAGTTGATGTAGTTTCTTCAACAAAATGCCAAGATATGAATATCTTATCATACGTGAACAAAAATCGTATCTGTGAAAAGGAAATCCAAATTCTTTGGAGATGATTAAGTTCATTTTGTTTAATCAAATGTGGGAATCCACTAAACAACCAAAAGTGATACAACTCCCCCTTGGAGGACCATCATGTTGAATTAAATTTCCTCACTAAAAACCTTGTCAGTAAAACCCAATGGGAAAAAATTTGGACGAAGAAAAAAGAGCACAAATATCAACATTTTGAAAGAAAATGAAACGTCAGCAAGATGTTTCCTCATTGAAACCTTATCAGGAAAAAAAATATGGGACAAAACCTGAAACGAAGGGAAAAGAATACAACTTTTGACGTAAATACGGATGCTAACCCAACTATATGGGTCTTACATAAGATAAGCATCAAAGTAACAAGTCTAGTCTTTCTCAAAGAAGAGTTTAAGCTACCATAATTCCAACTGCAGATTTAAGAAAGAAAAAAAAAATAATCATGCTGCTAAAAGCGTGGATTTTTGTGTTTTTAAGAACTCCTCAAGAGACCCATAAAGTTGATAGTATCAACTAATTAATCCGGATTTTTGATTTTGTACCAAATTTCTAAAAATAAAAAAAGAATTGTTAAATCTGACGTAAACGAGTCAGATGGCTGCCTAAATATGACTTTAATCCACCAAGGATTACAAACTCGATAATGTTCTCCAACCACATCTTGTGTGAATGCAATCCGAGTCCTTCAAGACTACCACGCAAATGCATCATATAATAAGAACAGAGTGTTAATGAACCAATCCTAGGGTTTGAACATATAACCCCAAATCGCTCTTAAAACGATATATTTCTCTTAATACGCAATATGACTAACACCAGCCTGTAATTTTTAGGCTTGGCAATATTAAAGTGTCAAGTCGAGTTAGGATCCTTATATTCCGTCAATTGAAAAATTATAATAATCCAATCTAATTTGGATTACATGCCAACCAATCACACAGTCGATATTCCTCTGCAGAGGGGTTCAAGACCACCATTTATTACTAGTAGCTACTTTAAATGAATATTCGACAATCATTTTTGTTTATCATGATCCCACACAATTCTCAAGTATATGCATATTTTGAAAAATTCAAAATTTACCAGTACCAGTACCCACGGGCGTTATGATCTCATCATCATCAATGTATGAGATATTAATTTTGAGAATGTGAATGGTTTTTTGGTACACTCAATTGGAGCATTACCAATAGCCTCTCATGGAACGCTACTTATTTTACGAGAGGTGACTGATTTTCCTCTTAAAGAGGCAAACTCTTATATAAAAGCAAATCAAACGTTTTACGCCTAGTTAATAGAAGCCTTTTTCGTTTTGGTCATGATGGGAGAGAAACTGATATAACATTGAACTTAATTAACACCAATTTTTGTTGTTAGTGTATAGTCTCCCCCTGATTATGGCGGAAATATTTTCATCTCATATACGAAAAATTCAAGTTTCGTCAAGTATTATCCAATTAATTCGATACATATACTCATTACGAAATGTCTTTTGACATAAAAAAAAATTGTAGTCTTCAAATTTTGGAGAATAGTACATGGATGAGAACTAAAAATTATTAAATATCGCTCAGGAAAGCAACAATTCTCCATCTCATTGATGTTTGCAATTTCAATTGGCTTATATGATAAAACAAAGAAACCATTGTCATTACCGATTTTGAAAGAAAAAAAATAATCCATTATGTGGTCGAAATATTCACTCCCTTTTGGGAAAATTTTTGAAAATATGCCAATCTTATGGAAACGATGGAGAAAATTAGCACCAATTAGTTTATACGATTTACCAAGCTCACTCTTGTATAAAAAAAATCGTCGTTTTAGTCATCGCAATGGAAAAATCCACTTTTGTTGTCGATGTATGGTTTCTTGTAAGAAAAAAATAAAAATCATGGCAATAAATCACATGATCCTTGTACAATGGACAAGGATACCAAATTAAATTGGTCGTAAATTTTTCAACCATGCATGTAAATTAAATTACGACAACACTAATTTTTGGTGATTACGGTTTCACTAGAGGAATAGAAACGGTAAACCATCATTTGATGGATTCTTTTTTTCTTTCTCTGGATTCTTTTTTATTTCTCTACGAGAAATATTTTAAGGGTACCTCAAAATAAAATAAAATGGGCATGGCCACAATCATATCTCGTTGGGTATATATATATATATATATATAATCCATAAAGGAAAAACACACGATGATGATACATCCGTATAAACAGAACCCCCACTTTAATAATGATATAGGTGAAGTATTCCAGTTCCACCATCAGTACACGTTTGGGAATAACTTTTCTTTTTCACTAAAAGGAATAGATGTCTTGATATAAGGATCAAAACAAAATTTAACCAAAAAAATAAATAAATCAGAAAAACGATATAAAGATGAATAGTGAAATACCGTCCATGATGACAGCGTCTCTTTAAGTGATCCAGTAAAGGACCCATGCGATCCGGTAAGATACTATAACCCTTTTGCCGGGATAATTAGTTCTCGGCGTATACCTAGAATATATAAGCCAATAAAAAATATGTTAGTATCCTTTTAACAAACAAAAAAAAGTATACACTAGGATCACATTATATGCCCGCCCCATCACTAGGATCACATTATATGCCCGCCCCATCACAGGATCACATTATATGCACGCCCCATCAGCCATCAGGCGAACTTTATATGTACGCCTCTCTCCGGATCACATTATATGCCCGCCCCATCACCAGAATCACATTATATGCCGCCCCATCAACAGGATCACATTATATACACGTCAGGTGACAAACGAACATTATACGTCCGCTCGACTATATATAGTTTTGATCTTGGTCCCCGACCAATTATAGTCTGGAATTTGGTCTTGGTCTTAATTTTAGTTCTTACTCCGTCCCGCAATGTCTCATCTCTGGACTATAGTTATAGGTTTGATCGTCCAGTGTAGTTGTTGTTAGCACTTAAGTCTTAACGGTCTCCTCAGATATTTTATGGTGCCCAGTATTTCACAACAGTATCAAACTAGTCCAAAGCCCAGCTAAATTTACTTTCAGGAGTAGAGGATGAAGTCGGACATCATCAAAGAGAGCTCAGGTGGATGTCTCAATTCCTCATAGATGCAGACATGAAGCGCATATCGGATGCAATGCTGAATCTTTGGGTAGGTGAAGTACGCAAATTAACTTTTCAGGCAGAGGACATAATCGATGAATTCTTGCTTAATACAGATTACCAGTGACGAAAATGGCGACAACAAAGTGTGAGAAATGATTATGGAGCAGTCGGGAAATTTTTGAAGTGTTGCGTCGGCTTCATCAGACAATTAGGGATTCTACATGAGCTTCGGAGTCAAATTAAAGTGATCAATACCAGGATGGAGAAGCTGTATGAAAGAAAGGACACGTATCAACTTGAAGGTGTGCAAGCTAACACTAATAATTAATAATTAAATAATCTCTTTGTGAATTTAGGACCATGATGGTGTAGCCTTCGTTCGTCCTTAGCACTATGTCATCAACACTCAATATAAACCCTTCATTCAAAAAAACAAAGAAAAATGTACCACTACTAACAAATTGCATTCCTTATATAAATGTTGTAGTTCATGAGCAAACCAATTTTAAAAAATAACACACTTAAGTATGCGTATTTAAGTAACCGGATTTGAGTTTGTTTTGGTTTTCAAACTCAGCAGAAATTCACGGACGTGAATTTTCCACTAGTATGCATACGGGTACGCATATTTAGGTAACCCGATTGAGTTGGTTTTGAATTCCAAACTCAGCAGAAATTCACGGTCGTGAACTTCCGCCACTATGCGTACGGGTACGCATACTTACCCAGTCTTCATCAACAATTTAGTACACACACAAGTATGCATACATTTGGTTTCCGGTTTTGGACTTATGATGTGGTTTTATAGTGGTAAATAAAGTTCGTTCAACTCGGACTTGTGTAGACTCGATTTCAGACTTAATAATAAAGAAAATATATACACAAAAAAAGTTGTCACAATAACGAGAGGTATCGAGACTTGGTTTAAAAATAAATTCTATACAATTATAGCTCATATGATAAAGATTATTGACTCTTATTCTTTGCCAAAGTAGATTCCGAAAGTAATGACTGTAAATCTAAAGCTTGGGACATCAAATCACTTAAGCTAAACATGACCCATCAATTGAAATCACAACCATTCAAGAGAAATCATAAATCAATTCAATTTTAGTGCAAAAAGTCATATAAAGAATTAATAGAATTACCACAATGATGAAAAAGGGCTTCCTCCGTCGTCCCAGTGTTGGGTTTAGATCCTCATATCAAAAACATGCTCAAATAATAATCCATAGCTCAAAAAGGTGTTTTATTGGAGAAATTGTATAACACAGAGATTTGCAATGCTGTAATGATGTTACAGACGTCGCTGTTACAAAGAAGAATAGTGACTAAAAACCTAATATAACTGCTGTTTATAAACAATATTTTTGTACTGCTGTTGAACAACGATATTTCTCTGCGAATTTTTCTGTGTGTCTTATGTTCTGCAGCTTCGTCTTCTATACCAGCAGAAACTCCTTCTCTGCAACTTCTCATGCTGATCTCTGTAGCCTTCTGTTGGTTCCCCCCAACTCTCGACGGACCCTTCACTGAGTCCCAGCACCTCTTATATACATCACAGCTGCCGAATATTCCCAAATATAATTTTTCTTTTCTTCAAAGTCACGAAAATAGCTCTCTGTTTTCTTCTTCTACGCGTCAGTTAGTCAAATCCGACGTCCCAGAATCTCTTAAGGATAGCACTAAATCAACATAGAGTAATCTTTCCTATTATTTTCACGTAACTTCCACAAATATGTCAAACATAAATCCCGTAGAAACTTTCTTCCATGTTTTCTCCAAGTCGCGGAAATCTCCCTTTGTTTTCGATTCTAACACACTTACCCATACTGTTTCAATAGATCAAGCCCAAACCGAACCATATCTGTGAGAAAATCCGAGTTAATTCAGCCCAAATCTTTCCCAGAAGCTCAAACCCGAGAAAACTCATTCCACAGTGTTGTCGAGACCAACTATCCAGCCCAATTTACACCATCAAATCTCTTATATTAGCTTTGTTTATCCCGTTATTTTCCATCCAAACTATTTCCGTTGATTAAATCTCTTCAGAAATCCCTCCGAAATCCAATCCTAATCTGCCATTTTAAGCTCAAACTTTCCCGCCAATTTCAAGACTCAAAAGGTAGGGGATGACCTCCCCTTATCCTGTTCTGATGTGCCAATAGTAGCTGGTGGTGAATAGTAAAGAGGGTGGCCCTTATCAACTGAGTGCCCCTTAGTAATTGAGGTGCCCCTTATTCAAATGATGGGTGCCTTTAGTAATTTTCTCCCACGAGCGCATATACCACTTTTCGAGACGAATTCTACGTAAAAGCTTATTTCTCCAAAAACACCTACAAAGACATAAAATAACCAAATAAGCACCAAATCGAGCACTAACAATATATAAAATTGAGATCAAAATAGATATATAAATGCGTCTATCAACTTATACACTAATGTGCGAACACACTATATTCTTATATCCAAAGATGGTTACATATTCTAAACTCTCATTTCAATCATTGAAACATTCTTGGAGGACGTTATATGGCGGTTATTCACACACTATTTTTCATCAAAGCGATTTTCAAAAGACTGAAACAATCAACATGACTTTCATCACTTGTAAAGATAAACCTGGCCAAAGCGAAAGCTTACCAACGCATATTTCGAGAAATAGATAAGCGAGATAAACTAGGGTCGAAATAGTAAATGTGTATAATCGAAGTCTATATAGCAATACGACTTTTGTCTCAAGATAGCAGATAGATTAGATAGACTTTTGAGTGATAGATAAGTTCAAGTCTCCAAATACCTTTTAGTCGATGAAGTTCCACCAGTTCCTCGACTAGTTCTTTGTCTTTGTATGATGATCGCCATGGAGTCTAGCGTTCAACTACACTTTCTATCCTAGTCCGAGACTTAGATATAAGTAGACTAGAAATCAAGACTTATAGTTTTGGCAACTAAACTTGATAAACAATCTTGCGATAGCAACGCTTGCGAGTTTGACCAAGCATTGCTCTAACAGGTAGTAGTATCAGTTTTTGGATGGACAAGTGGCTTTTGGATGTTCCACTTTATCTGAAATATCTAAATCTTTTTGCAGTCTCAAAATCTAAAAACAAAATAGTTGCATATGTTTTTAATGCTTAGGAGAATCAAAGGAATCTGGTACTTCCAAGAAGGAAAAATCTTACAGTTAGAAATGAACTCCAAGATCTGATGGGAAACTTGCATTTAGTATTTCTTAACCCCAATGCAGAAGATGAAATCATGTGGAATTTAGGTGGTAAGGGTTTGTTTACAGTGAGGTCTACTTATGATGTATTATCTCAAGAGTCTGCTAACAATGAGAAGTCCCACATTTTCAAGTACATATGGAATCTAAAATGTCCCCCTAAGATCTGTTTCTTTTTATGGTCTTTTGCTCACAACAGTCTTCCAACTAGAGATATGCTTATAAGAAGAGACATTGAAGTTCCTTAGAGTTTCATGTTTTGTTCTTGTAAAGAAACAATTAATCATCTTTTTCTCCATTGTGATTTTGCAGTTAAATTTTGGGCTCGTTTCAAATAGAAAATGAATTGGTCATTTACTATGCCTAATGATATCTTTACAATGTTGTTTTCTTGGAACGTCAGCTTCAGTTCTAAACAAGAATATCAGGTTTGGTATTTGATCTCTGTGAGTATTCTTTGGAGTATATGGCTTGCTAGAAATAAAAGAGTGTCTCAAGACAAAACTGTCTCTGCTATTGTTGTTTAACAAAAGATAAAATACCAACAATTCAATTGGTGTTTGGTCTTTCAAGACTTTCATTCCCTTTCTTTTCAAGATGTAAGAAAATCTATTTCGATTCTCTGTAATTTAGGAAGTTGTTTGTAAATTCTTTGTTTTCTTTTTTGTTCTTTTCTTTATACTCTTGAGGGTGGTACAAGCCTTTTTGTACCCTCTCTTTTTTGATCAATATATTCTTCTTTACCTATCAAAAAAAAAATAGTTATAGGCTGAGGGTTGAGAACGCCACATATGAACCCAAAAACGTAAAAAAAAATGACAAATACACCCTTCAGAATTTAGGGTTTAGAATTCAAGGTTCAGTTGGTGATGGTGGCTGCAGTGGTGGTTTCACTGGTGTTTTAGATGGTGGTTTTGATGGCTACCACAGTGGTGATTTTGGTGGTGATGACGATGGAGGTGGTTGTTGTTGGTGGTTCAGGCGGTGGCGTTCAAATAGT